>NC_056739.1:1996554840-1996782340 GCF_019279795.1 Protopterus annectens
TTCTCTTAGGTTCACTCTGCTTTTCTGTTCACTGCCAGTTCAACCAGTCCATCCAGGAAGAAAGAGGTCATCATCTCTCTCTACTCTTCCCTCATTAGGCCAATCATTGAGTATAATGTCCCATTTGGCATGTACCTTAGTAGACACATGCAACAGCTGGAAATGCCACAAAAGTACCTCACAAAGAGGATCTTAGGCCTTAAACACATGTCCTACATGGACAGTCTCAAAAAACTCTAAGAGGTGATCTCTGCTTAACTTACAAAGCCATGTCTGACCCAGCTATGTTAGAAATGCTACATCTAAAGAAATCCAAATCCCTCCATACCACACGCTCCAGAGACCTCAACCTCATTACCACAATCAACAGACCATGCTGGAGGGACATTTTCATAACCCAGAGACTGCCCATGCTCTGGAATAGACTTTCCATACATGTCAATCAGAGCACCTCACTGGCCACTTCAAGATAAATCTTGATGAGTGGATGGAAAATAGAAAGTTCACCCTGGGGATCATTGCAGTGGCTCTACTTGATAAAGGCACTGGGAGCTAACGTTGGGTGGCATGATGCCAGGGCACTTCTATGGGCTAGGCTTGTAAAGACTTCAGGGCCATTAGCCTAGTACACACCTATGAACCAAACCAGACAAAGGTCCTTATGGATCAGTGCTTTATGGTCTATAGCAAATGAAAATGAATAAACTAATTATTATTTTTAAGCAAGTATCTAATGTAGATGATTATGATTGGGTATCTGATCATAACTAATTTGTTAAGTGTTCAAGACATGGACGTCACAAAATTCACCTCAAGGGTGGAGGTCATTACTAATACAATATCAGGTGTATATATTTTGTAGACCTTCTTGGAGAACTTTGAACATCCTTTATTGAAGCAATTATTTTACTCAATTTGCAGTCACTGGCATAATTTAAATATTTATAGTCCATTTCCCACTTTTATCTGGGTCTTGACTGTTTGGTGTGCCATTACAACTGTGTTGAAGTCATTCATTCTGCTAAGTTCTTTATCAGAGCAATGGGAAGTACTCATTTTAATCTCCGTATTTAAAAAAAAGCATACAGATGCTGTCAGAAATAAAAATAATATTATATTCATAAAGTAACAGAAAGTATTCTAAGAACTCATCCAACACAAGAATGGAGAATGGATATACAAAAGGTTTGACTGAAAGCAGGGGTAAACAAAATAGGCAAGAGGGATTGAATTTACTGGAGAAAACTGGCAAAGGAGCTAAGGTGTTTGGAGAAAATAACTAGAGTGTGAAAGGTAATAGAGTAAGATGAGGCCAAACAGAAGGTTTGACTGCAGGATAGAGACTGCCTTCCTTACCAGGGATTCATATCATAATATAGGCAAACTGAAAGGTATAGGGGAGTTCTAAGTGAAGTACCAGCTCTTATAGAGTTTTTAGTCAAGTCTAGAAAATAAGCATCTGTTAAAAAAGGAATAATTAGTAGGACATATAAAATATTGCCTGATAACTGTAAGAATCAATCAGAGGAGGTTAGAAATGATTGGAAAGAGAGACTGGAAAATAATTTACAAGAGAACAATGGAGAACATATGTTTGGCTCCCAAGTATACAACTAAGTCCAGAAGGTTTAGGATCCTTTCTTGGAAGTGTTTGAATAGTTATTTTTATATCCCAAGCAGACTTCAAAGAATTTTTCCTCAGGCAGATAGCAAATTTTGGAGATATGACAGGGGGGAAAGAAGTAAGTAGGAACAAATGTTTTGGAGGTAAAATGAGTTGGCAGGCTTTCAAAATCCCCTACAGAGTACTCTGTCAGAAGTATTGGGTGAGCAATTGGCTGTATCTAAAGAAATAATTCATTTGAGCTAGGGCGCATGATCTGAATTGCTCAGTAGTAAGGCCTTATTAAGTCTAATTCTGTTAGCTGCCAAAAAGCAATTACTAGAAAATGGAAAAGGAAATCTAAGCCAACTATGTTTTAAGTACTGAATATTATAAAATAGATAAAAAAGGTAAGAGGGATTTTTAGAAAAAGGAAGGAAGAAATTACGTAGAAATAAATGCATATTGTGAAAACAATACATGCAGAATAATGTTCAGGAAGAGGAGGAATAAGGTTTATGGGAAAGCAGGAATTCACCAATTTATGTAATGTTGGACTGATGATAACTACAAAGAAAGAAAAGATATGTGATGCATAATATATGTAAACAGAACAAAATGTTAATATGGTTTGTTTTATTTTCTGTTAATATATGTTTGCCTATGTCTTCAGTGATAATTTAATAAAGGTGTTTTAAAAACAAGACATACTATTTTGAAACATTTTCTTTAATATTTAATGTTGTCATTATTTTCTAGGTACCACCAGTAGTTTTCTATAGCCATTTTGGTGGCATGTTTTGCCATTCATTTCCCAACAAACCTGTACTTTTCACATCTGTGCAGCCTAAAAAAACTGTATGTATCTCAAATACATAATTTGCATGTTCTTATGAAAGAAAATAAAAATAATACTCTTCTCAGAAAAAAAAAAGTTATATAGCCATTTTATATGCCATAGCAAAATACACATGCCCAAGAATTCAATAAACTCTGTGTAGGCTTCTAGAAAAGCCTACACAGAGTTTACATGTTAGTGTGATGAGCAGCAGCTCTTATCACATATTAATGGTGCTCATTGCACTTACATGTGTACAAGCACGGTTTCATGGCCAGCAATAGTGGTGCCCCTAGGAAAACGTGCAGAGCGGCACAAGCACAGAAATAGGAAGCATTCAAGTTTGTTTGTGAGCAAACCTGCTCAGTGAGATTGCATGGAGAGTCACAATGACTACCAGAGGTGAAAATACTACAATAACAGCAATATTAACACTTTAAAGAAAAGTGTACTGAGTGCAATGTACACTACAACAATTATTTTCAGAATGAAGTAATGGGGGGGGTGGACAGCAAGGGAAAATACAATAAAACATACACTAGGCAGAGAAAGTGTGCTGATAAAAAATGGGCACAGACATGAATGATAGGAATGAAGAAAGAGGAACAGGGTATGTTAAATATGGCAATATCCCCAAGATAGGATATGTCAATGTATGTACATTTCCAAGACAAGTCAGTAGGCTAACATTAAGCACATATGTAGATAGCACAGTAAGTACTGCTGTTTACACCTCCTGTTTGAGTTTATTATATCATCGCACATGATAGTATATATGTGACAGTCAAACAAGGTTACATGTCAGTGGAGATGAATGGTTATGATACAAATATCACTGACATGCTCACTGGAGAGGATATTTAGCGAGGACAGTATATACAACAGGAGGTTTGTGCATAGTGTGAAGATCTGTAAAATGACTTGCTTGAATATGACTGACATGTCAGCATACCTCTTAACCAATCATGGACACAGTACAACAGATTCATGGACAAATGTAGACAGAAACAGGCTCAATCTAGGACAATTTTAAAATATTATGACCATTAATTGGCAGCAGTGACAGAATATGTGAGTGTAACTTATTATATGTTCTGCAGGAACAGACATGTACAATTGTAAAGATTGTTGGAATTCTGTAAAAGAAATTCACCACCCATTCCCCAAAAATGATTACTTTTTAGAGGGGTAAAGAGGGACAGTGTTAAACCTGGAGTTGAAATCAGGGGCAGTCCTGGCCAGTTGAGGGGTATGCATGACACATTAGCCAAAATCCACACCTGCAAGAATCAAACCCATGCCATCAATGTTGTCACTGACCTGTGTATTTACTGGGTGCAATGTAGAAAGATATATCGCACATGCATCTAGTAGAACACCTTGAAGGGAAGTCTGCATTGTCAAATCCCAGTGGGTATGCTTCCCAAAGAACATGTATGGCAGACAAGATGTGTGGGAGCTCACTGTGTCAAATGTGATACATTTGACTAAAGCATCCTTGGTTGATGCAGGTATCAGCCACACAGATAACAAAACTTATAAACAACACACTATTATGAGTGGATTCCCTACACACAGCCGAGTATTGCATGCATCTGCCACATGCAATAGCAATGGATATCTGCAACTGATGTGTGAATTAAGATTTGATCTCTTATAATGAATGTCACAGCAGTATGCAAGACTGATGGCAGTGTATAAACTATACCCATGTGTACAGAAAGTACAGCAATGCAGTCTACTGTTAATGATTGTGGAAGCTGTCACTGTGATATTGTACACATACTAAACAATAAATGGCGCACCTTCTATAAGTACATATCAACACTAAGCACATGTGCCACATGATCACTGTCCCCAGTGAAAATGTTATCCTGCCATGAAATCCTGACATACGTCCATATGTGTTCATGCAAATTATCAAGTGGTAACACTGATATGATGTAGTGATATATCTGTGACGTAGTACAGTCACACTATATTGTACCCATGCTACAGCTGAACTTCAGGCTGTATATCACCTCCAAATATAACATTTGGTGTGAATCACATGCGACACAGTGGAACTGTTAACAACTCTACCTATTTCACATCATTACATCAGTTGTATATAGATGCATAGATACTTTCCACAGTACTTGGTAGTCTAAGTGACTGACTGTCCCTTGCTTTGCTGTCACAGAACTTGGCTCTGCCCACTCTGTTCCACCCTTGCTATGCTCGGCCTTCACTCCACTCCCCTACCCTGCCCCCATTCCCTCCTGCCCTAAATCTCTCAAATGTATCCTAAACTTAACCACTCCCACTCACCCGTATCTACCAATCACCATCTATACAATTTCCAGTTATACAATAGCTCACATTTCCACACTAAACTTAACAACGCCCATCCATTACTACACATATGGAGAATGGATATACAAAAGGTTTGACTGAAAGCAGGGGTAAACAAAATAGGCAAGAGGGATTGAATTTACTGGAGAAAACTGGCAAAGGAGCTAAGGTGTTTGGAGAAAATAACTAGAGTGTGAAAGGTAATAGAGTAAGATGAGGCCAAACAGAAGACCCTTTTTACCATTACAAAATGCTATCAATACATTGTATATTACTAGCTCTGCTAAAAACTGTGGTTCACTTAACAAACTACCATTCACAAATAGTCTCCCCTCACTCTCTTCACAAAGCTACATCTACCTTTTCTCCATACCTAACTGACTACTCCATCTTAATATCTCCATCCACCTTAAATGTAACAGAACTCCATCACACTTCATACAGACTACACCATATTAAATCAAACCCCCAAAATATCCCTTTTAAGTTTCATAAGCATATATCAGCATTCTTTCAGACACTAGTAACCATAGCTACCAAACTTATTATAAGTGGAAACATTTACCCAAACCCAGGCCCCCAGAATACCTCCTCACCACCCCCTCAAATACAAGATATATCCAATCTATCACTAAAAGGCTCTGAAATACTAAACTTAAATCTAAACATGTGAAGCAGTCAACAAAGTTCAAGAATTACATGCCACGCTATCCCATTATAACCCTGATATTGTTGTTTTAACAGAAACCTGATTAAAAGTACACATTACTGACAATGAAATTACACCACCTGGTTACAACATTATTAGAGCAGACAGGAAGATAAAAAGAGGTGGAAGAGTAGCCATCTTATTTAAGAGCAGTCTCACACTTTTACCCCAAAGCCGTAACATAGATAACCTTGAAAACATAGAAATCTTACCTACTAAACTTCAACTTAATCAAAACAAATCCATATCCATTATAGCTACCTATGCCCCAACCAGAAATAGCATCTCCACTATAGAGCACATCATAAAGTCTATATCAAATTCCATAGCCCAAGAAACTATCATTATGCGTGACTTTAATATAGACTGGACAACTTGTAATTCACATAACCCTAGCAATCACATCAACCTCTATGGCTTCACACAACTCATTCAAGCTCCTACATGGATAGATAAAAACTCCAACCATCAATCTATACTGGATTGAACACTAACCAACAAACCTCACAATTATCAGATTAGTGGCTGCTTACCTGACAGCCTCAGTGACCATATACTGACCTATCTATTGAGAAAAAACATCAATACTGTCAAGCTCACCACCTTCAACCAAATCCACAGTAAAAAAAAAACACTATAACGCCCAAGACTTAATCAATTCCCTAAAAAATGTAACTGGTCTCTACTAAAAAACCTGCCCCTTGAAGCTGCAGTAGATTATTTCAACAGTACCTTCCTTGAAATTCTAAACAAATTACCCCCCCCTGGTCAATTCATATTAAAGCCACATACACACAATGGCTAATTAACAACATCAGAATGCTCCTTAGGAAAAGAGACAAAGCTTGGTAAACATGTCTCACCTGTAAAACTCAAATCAACCACATCACATTCCAGCAAATTAGAAACAAGGCTAAACACTAAAGCAACCTAGATAAAAAGAACTTTTACTATAACCTGCAACATAAACACCAACATAATCCCCCACCATTTTGGAATAGCATAAATGCCGTTCTCCACCCAGGGCATTCCACTACCCTTCCCCCAAAATACCCCACTCTCCTTCCACCGTTAAAGAAGAATTCAATAAATACTTCACTGAGAGCGTACCATCTCTAATTATAGTAATTCCACAGAACCATCACTAGCCTTCAAACCTCTCAGTATTAATTCCAACTCCTTCTCCTTTCAGCCTGTTCCCAACGCTACCATTAAGAAACTAATGAAAAAGCTCAAACCCTCTTCAATAGCAGCTGACAAGTTACCAGCTGAATTTTTAAAACTAGCAGCTGAAGCTATATCTTATCCAGTGTTGATCTTTATTGACAGGTCCATAGCAGAACAACATGTCCCAGCAATATGGTAAATCGCACACATTATCCCCTTACATAAAGGCAGAAATTCCCCAGAGCTTACCAACTACAGACCGAGCGATATTCTCTCTCCACTATCTAAACTCCTCGAAAGATGTATCCACTCCCAACTGATTCATTATCTTACCTTCAAAAACATGTTAGCAACATGTCAACATGGTTTTAGGTCCTATCATAGTACTACAACTGCACTCCTCAGTTTCACCAGTACCATCAACTAACTCAGAAACAATGGTAAAATAGTCTCTGCTGTCTTTCTAGAAATGTCCAAGGCCTTTGATACGGTCTCCCACCCCAAACTATTAAATTCTCTCTCCAAATTGAACCTCAGCCCCTCTGCACTTCAGTGGTTCCAAAACTATCTAAAGGGCCATCAACAATCTGTAAAATGGCTTAATGTCCTACCCCCCCCCCTTCTCGGCACATTAGAAGTACTTCAAGGCACAGTTCTTAGCCAGTTACTCTTCACTATTTTTACAAACAACCTTCATAGTGCTGCATCACTGGCTTCAACTATCCAATATGCAGATGACACAACACTTATACAGTATGTGCCACTAATAACCTGCAACACCTCCATGACATAACCCAAAAATCATTCTTAGATACAGAGCTATGGCTCTCTAACCATCAGCTCATACTCAACCCTGAAAAAACAAAACTCATGATCGTCCAACCCACAAGACCCCCCCCAGCACCTTCTACATTACAGCTAGGAATAATACTAAAATTAATGCCGATTCACAAAACTACTAGGTGTAATAATATATAACAACCTAAGATTTGACCTACATATAGCACTTCACAAAAAATGGCTACTCTTTACAGAAATAAAAATATCTAACTAACACCTCTAGGGTTGCCATGTCTAGAATCCATCTTCTATCAACACTTCTGTATGCTTCCCCAATTCTCATCAACCTTAAAAAGACAGATTTAATTAAACCTAAAACATGCTACAATAAAAGAGCTAAATTTGCAACTGACTGCCCACATCATACCCACCAGTGTCACTCCTTAAACAAACTCTCCTGGTTAGAACTCCCACAACTTCTATCCTATAACTAATTAACCTTAGTACACAAACTAGAATATAAACCTGTAAAAACCCTGCCCTTCTAAATATTCCCCAGCCCCAAACCACAAATTGAAGTCTTCACTCAGCAACTAAATCTCTACTACACACGTCCAAATCCACTAATACGGCAGGGGACTCACTATTTCCTCATTATGTAGCAACAAAGTGGAATTCACTACCTCACATCAGAACCAACACAAATACCAATCAATTCAAAAAGATTCTTAAAAATTATCTTAATGACACCTGGCTTTGTTCCTGTACTATTGCAGGCTAACTAGTTTTAATACTTTTTTTTCTTCCCTGACCACTTCATAATATCCGCTCTCTGTCATGTCTAGATAATCTTTAACCTCATCTTTTTCAATCCAATTTCCCCCCTACAAACCATTCCTCAGCTTACTTTGAGAAACTACAATGTCTACACAACAATAAGGAATTATATCAGATGATTGTGTAATACAAATGTCAGCTATAATAGCATAGAATATAATTTCTGGTGTACTGTAAGTCTTGTATATTTTTTTGCATAATTTCTTGTATAAGTTTTGTATAATCTCTGTATGTGGAGCTTTTCTCCCTGGGCCTCCACTGAAAATGGGTCTTATCCCAGTCTGGCTTTCCCAGTAAAACAATGTAAAATAAAATAAATAAATAAATATGTCTACATGTTTATTAGTGGAAGTGTGTGTGTGTGTGTGTGTGTGTGTGTGTGTGTGTGTGTGTGTGTGTGTGTGTGTGTGTGTGTGTGTGTGTGTGTGTGTGTGAGCCCTGTCTCCATAGATGGACACCTGACAACTGAGGCAGATGCTGCTCTTGCAGAATGGTTAATGACACAAATGCTGATATTCACACAATGGTATCGGGAATCATCTGCATAATCCTTGTGAACAGCAACACAATATTGTATACAATGAATTCCAAAAGGTTGCAAATGAATCCCACGTCATATGTTTGTCTATATAACAATATTACAACACGTGGATGAACCCAGGCATATAAGTTCATGTAATCAGTATGATGTAATATTGCTGTATGTCAGATAACATTTACAGATGCTAGGTGTATACACGCACACCTGTACCATACTGCATCTGTCACTGTGCTGGTTGTATGATAACTGTGTAGAATGTTGATATACTGCAGTAGAAGAACAAAGGCCTTAGTAATTCACAATATACATAGCATCATCTGATGTCAACAGTCCTCAAGAGGCATATTACTACAGTTGTTATGAAAGGAACATGTAGCCAAATGGCAGCAGAGGCCATCAATATGGTAGCTCAAATCACAGATTGGAATACACTGTTGTAGGGATACAGTACATTCACAACTCAACATAGCTTATGTGGATGACAACAACATTGATATGTGTAATGTTCAGAGGATCAGAGAATGCTAGGCTACTGGCCAAGAGCACATAAAATCCTAGCTATTGTTATACCATTTAAACACAAATCAAATATGTACATGATGGAAGATAGTAAGGGTATGGGCATATGTGTGTATGTGTTTAATTTAATAGGGACTGCCTCTGTCCATATGTGACATGTGCATGACCCCTTGACAGAATTAGCAATCGCACATCCAGTGTCTGGAGATGGCTTGCAGAGGGTCATGGAAGGGCTCTGCTTCACAATGTGTGTATGTATCTTTGAGATGATGACATCCTTAGTGTTCCACAGAATAGATTTTATATGGACAGAGGGAAAAAGGGGATGTATGATTCAGGGGTCTATGTAAAAGGTTCTCCTAAGTATGAGTCAAATGAAAAGAGATTAAAAACATCATACAATGGCCATAATACAACACCAACCACACACATACAGCATTTGACTGAGTTCAGATTTGAACACCGCACCTGTGTAGGTATAGAAGCTATATTCTGTACAACATACAACTAGCACCATCACAGATGTCTGATTGTAACAGTGTCAAAGTGCACTTCATAGAGGATGACATGATCAGTGTATACTAAGAAGAAGATGTTTGGATAAAAGTGTCTGAAATAGCTGTGGACTCACATACTGGTGTAAAATTGTCTTCAGAGTGATAGTTGAATGAACACACAAACACACTCATGGTGACTGCTGTGAGATTAGAACCCCTACCTATCTAGTTACACACACTGCAGAACACAGTACTTAATGCTAGCTGCACCACACAAGTCTGTCTTTAACAGTGTCAGAGTGCATTTATAGAGGATGACATCATCACTGCATACAGAGAAGACAGTGTTGGCAAGAGTGTCAAACTTGGCTGTGGACTCACATCCTAGTGTAAAATTGTCTCCAGACTGATAGTTGAATGAACACACATACTCAGACTGACTCCTGTGAGATTAGGATCCCTACTTATCTAATTACGCAATCTACAGAACACAGTACTTAACACTAGTGCCACCATACAAATCTGTCTTTAACAGTGTCAGAATGCACTTTGTAGAGGACGACATCATCAGTATATGTTGAGAAGAGGATGTTGGGAGGGCTGTATGAAACTACTGTGGAGTCATGTAGCAGTTTAAAAGTATCTTCTAAATGCTACTTGAGTGAGGCAGGCCCTAGACTCGTGCTCTTGTGACTACATGCACACAGATGTAGACGCACACATAAGTTGACTGCTGTGAGATTAGAACCCCTCCCTCCCTAATTACACAAACTAGAGAACATAGTACTTAATGCTCATGCCACCACAGAAGTCTGATTTTAACAGTGTCATAGTGCACTTTATAAGGGATGACATCATCAGTGTCTGTTGAGAAGAGGATGTAGGGAGGGCTGTATGACATTGCTGTGGAGTCATTTAACAGTATAAAAGTATATTCTGAATGCTCAGCCAAAAAAACAAAGGAATCCCAGAGCCAAGGCTTAGCAAAGACTGATATTTAATAAAATATGTCAGCACTTTTGAATAGAGTTCCTCTTCAGACAAGTTAAAAATGTAGCAAAACCAACTTTTAAACACATAGCAATTAAAAACAAACCAATCATTTTGCTTATAGCAATTACTTATGCAAATCCCTTGACTTTAAAACCGGTCTTAAAGAGACCTTGTCATTGATACCTGGTTGTCTATCAGCACAGAACTTAAAAATCCAATACAGTTCCCTTTCTTCAGTATAATTTTTTAAATCACCTCCACATTGTCCTTTAAAGACAGTTTCTACAACCTTAAACATAAAGCTATGTGAAAGTTTTGACGCATGCACATGTTTAGCTAGAGCATTGGTTAAATCACTTCTCCTAATAGCATACTTATGCTCACGTATTCTTTCATAAAACATTCTATTAGTTTTTCCTAAATAGAAACTTTAAAATGCTATGCATGTTGCTAAATAGACAATGTTTCTATTTTACAATGTGCATGTACCTTAAAAACAAATTTTTGTTTAGAAACAGGATGTATAAACAGATTTGACATTTCTGTAAAAGGACAATATTTACATCCACCACATGGAAAGGTACTAAAAAGTAAATGCCTATCTGAAGTGTCTTCCTGACACAATTTTGAGTCCCTATGGTAAAGCCGTCTTTTTAAAGACTTCTTGTTCTATGTATAAAAAGGGGAGACCACCACTATACGCTTAATCCTGTCATCCGTAGTGACAATATTCCAGTTAGAATCTATTACATGTTTAACCTGTCTAAAGTCACTAGTATAAGGCAATACTAATGGGATATAATTATTCCTTTTCTCTTCTACTGACAAAAACCTCGTTACAATTTTTCCAGAGAAATAGGGGAAGCTGTACTAGCCCTTAATTTACTTACTTCTTCTACCATTCCACTTATTTCTCTATTACTATACCATCTGGCCGTAAAATCAGAAGATAGTGATTCAGGGTCAGTTTGAAAACCCTCTTCAGTGTTGTTGAGCCATGAGACTCTCATCCCTTGACCTTTTAGGGCATTCCTGTAAACATGGGGAGGATGCATACTACTATGCTGAAGCAATGTGTTTTTCCTGCATGATTTTCGATAAAGTCTAGTAACAAAATTTCCCATACTGTCTTTTTGAAAAAGAACATCTAAAAATATAACCTCTTTCCTTGATACATGTGAAGTAAAGCACAGGAAAGAAGTAGTATTATTTAAATAATCAATAAAGTCAGCTAGCTGTGACTCGTTACCTAGCCAAACCAGAGCCACATCATCAACAAACCTCCTATAGAATAAGAGAGAACCTTTGTATGGGCTATTAAACATATACTCTTCTTCCCATCTAGCTAGTACCATGTTGGCATAGCTATTTGCACAGGAAGTGCCCATAGCTACACCAACTTTTCGTAAATAGTAATTTCACTGAAACATGAAAATATTATTTTCTAGTACAACCTCAAAAATGCATATCAAATCTATCTCTTTAATATCTAAATCACTATGTAAAGTTAGAAAGGACTTAATCATACTAATACCTTCTAGATTAGGAATGCAGGTGAACAATGACTCCACATCTAGGGTAACTGGCAAACAGTCATTCAGGTCAGCATCATTGTCTTGAACAAACCTATATATGTCATTTAAAAATTGCTGTGTATCATTAAGCACAGTGACTACATTGTTAAGTACCGGAAGTAATTGCTTATCTATAAATATAGAAAAAGGTTCCATTATCCATTTCCTCCCTGAAACTATTGGCCTGAATGGAGGTGAGACTAAATTTTTATGGACTTTGGGAAGGCCCCGAAAGAATGGTATCACAGGATATTCAACACTCAAATATTGTGAAAATTGTTCAGTAATCAAAAAATGTTCTAAACAATCATGAATAGTGAAGAAAATCATGCATTATATATCCCATATATAATCAAACTCAATTTTCTCAAAGACAGAAACACCATTTAACATCTCATAAATACAGTTTACATAGTAATCACTATCAAGCAAAACAGTAGCTCCACCTTTATCTTCTCTCTTTATAATAACACTATCATCTTTCTCTAAAGCAGTTAGGGCTGATTTCTCTTCCTTATTTAAATTATAGAACTTATGCCCCTTAGGCTTTTCAGAGCAAGGTGTAGATGCTACTGAAAATAATTGAAATAAATCTGTTCACATTTCCTACAGAACACCTCTAAAGTTGAGTCTGTATGTGGTTGAAACAAGCTCATTTTTTTTAAAACATTTCCACTTATAGAATAGTCAGTGTTGTCAATGCAACTTTAAAGCTACATTTCTGATAAAAAGTTTGACTTCTCTGCTGGCACAAGTCAAACCTATTTCTAGTAATGATATTTCAGCTTGAGACAATACCTTTTTAGAAAGATTGATAATCAGGAACTCTGCACCATCTTCCACATGTGTTTGAGCATTGTACCCAATGTTTTGTCGACATACTGATGACCCCTCTTTCTGCCTCTACTTGGGCTCCTTTCCCTTTGTAATGTAGATGTAAATCTCAGGTCTAATGCCTCTACCAATGATTCAGCATCTACGTCAAAGCAAAGACCTATTGTGATTGCCGACACAGTAGGAGGGACTTCCGTTCTGCAGCAGCAAGATGTTAGGAGAAAAGTTCCCTCTTCTCAACAGGTTTTTGGGGATTTAAAACTGCCCTTACCAATGAAATGGATCAAGATGGGGGAAGGACAAAGGGAAAGGAGCCCAAGCAGAGGCAGAAAGAGGGGTCATCAGTATGTCGACGAAACATTGGGTACAACGCTCAAACGTGTGTGGAAGATGGTGCAGAGTCCCTGATTATCAGTCTTTCTAAAAAGGTACTGTCTCAAGCTGAAATATTATTACTAGAAAGAGGTTTGACTTTTGTGCCAGCAGAGAAGTCAGACTTCTCTGAAGTGTTGACTAGTTTGACTCTTTATCAGAAATGTAGCTTTAAAGTTGCATTTTTAACAACCCTGACTATTCTATAAGTGGAAATGTTTAAAAAAAATGAGCTTGTTTCAACCACCTACAGACTCCACTTTAGAGGTGTTCTGTAGGAAATGTGAACAGATTTATTTCAATTATTTTCGGGAACATCTACACCTTGCTCTGAAAAGCCTAAGGGATGTAAGTTCTATAATTTAAATAAGGAAGAGAAATCAGCCCTAATGGCTTTAGCGAAAGATGATAGTGTTATTATAAAGAGAGCAGATTAAGGTGGAGCTACTGTTTTGCTTGATAGTGATTACTATGTAAACTATTTATGAGATGTTAAATGATGTTTCTGTCTATGAGAAAATTTAGTTTTATTATATATGGGGATATATAATGCACGATTTTCTTCACTATTCGTGATTGTTTAGAAAATTTTTTGATTACTGAACAATTTTCACAATATTTGAGTGTTGAATATCCTGTGATATGACAAGTCTTTCAGGGCCTTCCCAAAGTCCATAAAAATGTAGTCTCACCTCCATTCAGGACAATAGTTTCAGGGAGGAAATGGATAATGGAACCTTTTTCTATATTTATAGATAAGCAATTACTTCCGGTACTTAACAATGTAGTCACTGTGCTTAATGATACACAGCAATTTTTAAATGACCTATATAGGTTTGTTCAAGACAATGATGCTGACCTGAATGACTGTTTACCAGATACCCTAGATGTGGAGTCATTGTTCACCTGCATTCCTAATCTAGAAGGTATTAATATGATTAAGTCCTTTCTAACTTTACATAGTGATTTAGATATTAGAGATAGATTTGATATGTCTTTTTCTTCAGGTTGTACTAGAAAATAATATTTTCATGTTTCAGTGAAATTACTATTTACAAAAAGTTGGTGTAGCTATGGGCACTTCCTGTGCAAATAGCTATGCCAACATGGTACTAGCTAGATGGGAAGAAGAGTATGTGTTTAATAGCCCATACAAAGGTTCTCTCTTATTCTATAGGACAGTAGGGTAGTGTCCAACTCATGCAGCGCCGGGCCGACCGGAAGAGCTGACTTAAGGCCCTGTAGATGTTGTGCGAAAGAAAAAAAACACCCTTCCGTTCCGCTCTGCGCTGTATGTATATTTGGCAAAAGAAGAGCTGAGAAGGAAGGAAGGACCAGACCCGCTTGAAGCAGAGAGAGAGAGGAGAGAGAGAGAGAGAGAGAGAGAGAGAGAGAGGGGATTTGTCATTTTCTGCAGAATGGTAGGAAGAAAAGGTTGGTATATGACAGTTCAGGACATTTTTTGCCATTTGTTTATATGCTTATTTTCCTTAGTGATGTTGCAGATCACACACAGCAGTAAGTACACCACCCATGAAGATGTAATAGTATTTCTATAAAAGCTTTTCTGTGATGGGGTTGTCTGTAAATGAGATGTTTGTTTTTTTTTGAGGACCTCCTGAAATGATCCTGAAAATATTTGGCAGCATTGATGTTCCTGACCTTCATTTGCACGGTCACTGATGTTTTTTCACATGTAAACACACGGCCAGATCTTTGTGTGTGTTCCATGTGTAGTTTAATGATGCATTGTTTGGTGAGATAATAGACTAATAACTGAAAGAATTGTAATGCTTAAAATTGTAGAATAAAAATATTTGTAGAAAAATGTTTGATGGGGCATCTGTTACATTAAAAGTGTGGATATTAATATAAATATAGATTTTTTTTTTTTAGTTAAAGCAGGAAACGTTAACCCAAATTTGAAGTTTCAGTGACATGGATTTTGGTGCCTGACTAATACAGTTGTGGCTTGAGTACAGTTAGCCTAAAAACCACACCAGGATAACTAGAAGTAATCACTCTTCTTTCTAACTAACCTTAGGGAGGAGGGTGAGTACTAACTAATTTTATTCATTCATGGTGGATGCTGGGTGGCCATTGTCAGCAGGCTGTAAACTAGCTGCACCTCTGTCATGTCACATGTCCTTCCAACATGCAGTACTATATGCTAGTGACTCAGTACATTAAACATCTGAGTTTTAAGTATACTTTTACTTTGTTGACTGGAATATAATGATGTCTCCAGCTGTTTCCCAGGATCATCCAGACCATTTCTGTTGACTCAATCTATAGGATGTTTGTTAATGTGGCTCTGGTTTGTCTAGGTAACGAGTCACAGCTAGCTGACTTCATTGATTATTTAAATAATACTACTTCTTTCCTGCATTTTACTTCACATATATCCAGGAAAGAGGTTATATTTTTAGATGGTCTTGTTCAAAAAGACAGTATGGCGAATTTTTTACTAGACTTTATTGAAAATCATGCAGGAAAAACACATTGCTTCAGCATAGTAGTATGCATCCTCCCCATGTTTACAGGAATGCCCTGAAAGGTCAAGGGATGAGAGTCTCATGGCCCAACAACACTGAAGAGGGTTTTCAAACTGACCTTGAATCACTATCTTCTGATTTTATGGCCAGATGGTATAGTAATAGAGAAATAAGTGGAATGGTAGAAAAAGTAAGTAAATTATGGGCTAGTACAGCTTCCCCTATTTCTCTGGAAAAAATGTAACGAGGTTTTTGTCAGTAGAAGAGAAAAGGAATAATTATATACCATTAGTATTGCCTTATGCTAGTGATTTTAGTCCGGTTAAACATGTAATAGATTCTAACTGGAACATCCTCACTATGGATGATAGGATTAAGGGTATAGTGGGAGCTTCCCCTTTTTATACATATAAGAACAAGAACAAGAAGTCTTTAAAAAGAGGGCTCTGCCAAAGGGAGTCCAAATTGTGTCAGAAAGACACTTCAGATAGCCATTTACCTTTTGGTACCTTTCTATGTGGTGGATGTAAATATTATCCTTTTATAGAAATGTCAAATCTGTTTATACATCCTGCTTCTAAACAAAGATTTGTTTTTAAGGTACATGCACATTGTAAAACTAGAAACATTGACTATTTAGCAGCAAGCATAGTATGTGAAAGTTTTTAACTAGGAAAAACTAATAGAATATTTTATGAAAGAATACGTGAGCATAAATATGCTATTATGAGAAGTGATTTAGCCAGTGCTCTAGCTTAACGTGCATGCATCAGGACCTTCACATAGTTTTATGTTTATGTTTGTAGAAACTGTGTTTAAAGGACAACATGGAGGTGATTTAAAAATTTATACAGAAGAAAGGGAATTATATTGGATTTTTAAGTTCTGTGCTGATATAAAACTGGGTATTAATGAATAGGTCTCTTTAAAACCAGTTTTAAAGTCAAGGGATTTGCATATGTAATTGCTATAAGCAAAATGATTGTTTTTAATTGCTATGTGTTTAAAAGTTGGTTTTGCTACATTTTTAACTTGTCTGAAAAAGAACTCTGTTTGAAAGTGCTTACATATTTTATTAAATATCAGCATTTGCTAAGCCTTGGCTCTGGCATGCCTTTGTTTTTTTGGCTGACTTTTTCTACATTTTGAGGAGTTCCCAACTTTTAGCCTGTTGGAGGTATTTCTCATTTTGGAGTATATTCTGAATGCTACTTGAGTGAGGGCAGCAGGACTTGAACCCATACTTTTCTGTCTACACACACACACACACACACACACACACACACACACACACACACACACACACACACACACTCAGACATAGACAGACAATCACACAAGTTGACATCTTTGATAATAGAACCTCTACCTATCTAATTACACAAGCTAGAGAACACAGTATTTAATGCTCACACCACCAAAGATGTCTGCCTTTAACACTGTCAGAGGGCACTTTATAGGGGATGACATCATCATAGTGTTGCAGGTAACATATAATATTACAAGACTTGTTTGCAAAGCCAAGACTTGTGATATGATTGTGTGAGCGCAGTTTGGAAAAGGACATATAAATACATCCTGGCAACCTAAGTGAAATAAGCTGTCATGAATGCATATTACACAAGGGAGATGGACATGTGGCTGTTTCTCAGGATGTTGTTTAGATGACACTGCACGCCTGCGTGTGCAGACACACACACACACACACACACACACACACACACACACACACACACACACACACACACACACGCACACACACAGACACTTTGGAAACAACAGTAGTGCAATGATGGAGTTATGTGTCTTCATGTTCAGATGAAAGTAAGTCCATATTAATACAAGTAACTGACAATATCAGTGGGATATAATCCTGGATGACCAATGTCCAGTGTTACTATACACCCATACCAAAAGTAACAATGCAGTTATATTCTGTAATTATGGCGTCCTCTTCTTCTTTCTTCATTCCTATAATTCATGTCTATGCCCATTGTCATCAGCACACTTTCTCTGCCTAGTGTATGCTTCATTGTATTTGCTGTTCAGTGTGGCACACGTGTCACTGCCCTTCTCTTGTGTTTATGAATGCACTTCCATGTGGTGTAGAATTACAGTCCAGTAACCAGAGTTAGACATGTTTAACATCTCTTCACAAAGCACATCGCAGAGCAGCTGATTTGCACAGATGATGGTAAAATATTAGTGCATGCATGGTTTGAATTTCATGAATTTAAGTTGGACTTATGAAATAGCAGTGTCCACTGGTGCTCAATTCCAAACTTGCACAAAATGGGATATACAGTAACTGACCTGATTGTGGTTAAGTGCAAAATACATCTGTTTTTCCCCCAAAAAAATCTCTTTATTTGAATTTTCAGATGTTAACAGCAATACATCCAATCAAACACACAAAAACAAACAGTACATACAAAAAGGAAACATTCAAAAAACTAATAACACAAGAAATATATATACACTATATACAACAGAAGTCACTACATCATCAACTGATCTGTTCAAATGATCAAATCTGTTTGTTGTTAATGTTTAAAATGTCAAGCTTGCTAGATATGTTATTGGAGAAATTGCTGGCAGATAGCATGATGTGTATTCTGCAATCTGTCTGTGAAATGTTGGAGCCAATGTTTTATTTCATACATAACTGTTGGCCTTGTCTTCCCCACTTGCACTATGTTAAGCACAGAGCAAACTTGTCTCTGCTTCACTTTAATTTCATTCACCTTCCTTCACGCTAACAGGCTCTGCAGTGATGCACCATCGTCAGCACTCTGGACAGTACTAAATGTGGAAAATACATTGGTTGTATAGCTTTTTTTGTTTCACAATGCATAAGAGCAGTGAGCTTCTAGTCAGAGCACACGTGAACAAGGTTCAAATTGAGATGTCTCTTTTTTTATAAATGGTGTCAGGATGTCATTTAAAAAGTAAATGTGATCAGGATTGCAAAATGTGACAATCGATAAAAACACTAAAGTGTCTGTCTTCCACAAATTGTATCAGTAATGCCTACCCCAATACACTTATACAACTACTAGCTGTTTTACAGGCCTCACTGCAAACCACAAGTTAATTGTGTGCACAGCTTTTCTACAAATGACAAGGAGTGGTAAATCTTTTGAACTGATTAGTATGACTCAACAGATATGCTAACTATTTGTGTAGGACCAGATATCCTGAAGAGTGTTTGTAGTATGCTCCTTCACAGTAAGGAGAGTTTCCACATTTTATTAGATGAACATGTCGTCCATCATCACATGAACATGGCACAAAGGGAATCCTATAGCAGATATTGAAACATTGCTCACTACAGGAGCAGTGATCACCCACTGAATGAAGATAACATATTTGCATTATCCATCAACAGAGTCATGACAGTATGCAGAAACCATGAGATGACAAGTACATCCATCAGCCTAACTGATACACACCCTTAACAAAGGGTGGGAGTTAAAGGGTGCATACAAGGAGAGATGGACATACACATAACAATTTTTGGTGTCATGCAACATTCATGGACATGTTCTTGGTCTGTTTTTATTATTAACCTGCCATGCAGCATGAAATGACTGACACAGGGGTACAGAGGGTTAGGAGGGAGACAACGGGCTTATGACAAGCAAAAGAAGGTTGGATAAATATGTCATAATTGTGGAGATGGATGTCAATGCAAATCATTTGTTTTGGCCGGTATCAAATATATCTCCATGAGGACTCATAACTGTGGCAAATGCTAAGATGTGGGTGATTAAACATATCATAGACATATAACATCACAGTTAGAAATGATGTGAAAGGCATCTGGAATCAAACCCTTGATGCTATGGGCAAAAAAATAAAACTTCAGTCAAGCAATTTCTGTCAACACTCATCATAGGAATTTATACTTTGTTACATCCAGCAGTGTACTGAACTCAGACTAACTGTTTCAAAGTAGTGCCTTTACTCTGCTTTAATTCTTGTATTCCTATAGTGCAGCATGTTTAAGCATCATTGTGCAGAGATAACCAGAGTAGTGCAGCAGATTGGTGCACAATGCCAAACTCCACACAAATGCAGAGGACAAAAAGTGAAGGCTTTATTATGGATGATTTCTGGTCATATGTGTATAGTGTGTAATTCTAATTGTTGACCAGACTAAAGGTGTGAAAATGGGATAGATAGGGAAGTTATGAAATTGGGGGGGGGGCAAGTAGGGGGAAGAACAAAGCAATAAAGGAATCTGAAGGAGGGAATTAGGAAAGAACCATAGATCTCCACTTCTTCAACACAATAATGTGCACGTGTAGAGAGAATTTGATGAATTTGGACTGTATCACAACACAGATGGGTGACAACACAATAATTTGTATGGCCAATTGGACCAAATGTAGTGTGTCAAGAAGACACATATGCAAAGTGGAGAGCTATGTATGAGACTATTTTTTTTTTGTTTAGGTGTTTATTTTTTGTTTGTTTCAAAAAGAGAGGAATGTTGGAGATGGGACATAAGGATGTGAGAGTGAAGTAGGTAGGGTAAGTGAGAAAGCAGATGCAGGTAAACAGGACAAACAAGACAGACACAGGGATGGTGATGGATACAAAAGTTTGGAGAACACCATGAGTGGGCATAGGCTGAAGACATTGGAGGCACATGTCTATCAAGAAATGGAACAGTGAGAATCTAGTCCACACCCTCAGAACTGTCATCACCGTCCCCTTCCACAGTTCCCTGTGAGACTGCTTGATGTGGGAATTTCTTTTCTATTTTAATGAGCAATCTCTCCAAGCAGCTGATGTGGGCATCAATGCCAATTTCTATTACATCATGCAGCATCTTTGGCAGCTCCTGGTGGGTGACATAATCACTGCCTCCACCAGTACTCCTGGAAGGTACCATTGGACCAGCAACCAGGGCAGTGCTACCTGATGTGGATGGGCCAGGTAGTGCAGGGACTGTGGAAGCAGAACTCCCAGGTTGCATCTCAGAAGTGCTAGGTGTTGGTGCAGTAGCTGGTGGAAGGCTGAACTGCAGTGGGTGGCCTACTTCTCTGTGCTTAAAAGCATTTTTTTGTGTCAGAAAGGTATGATATTAGAAAGATGTGATTCCATGTAAGGCACAAAATATATATATATATATATATATATATATATATATATATATAGAGAGAGAGAGAGAGAAGGGGTGGGGTCAGACAAAAAAGAAAAAAAGATGATTAAAACCATGAAATGCTGCATTTCTGCTTTACTACAATAAATATGCTTTTCTTAGCTATAGATCTTTCACACTCCCCAAAATGATTGTGAATTGTTACAAGTAATCCTTGGAGTGTGCTCATATTCCATATATGCTTTTAAAAATACTACATATTAACTTAACGACATGTCATTAAAGCCAATATTGCTGCATTTCAAATGTAAAAATGATACTTGTTGAATTTGAATCTATAGGTTACTTGTGGGAAATGAGCCCACATAATCTGAATACACTATTACAGTTGCCTAATACAATTACCAAGAGCTACAGAAGACATCATGCATGATTGATGTTACAGTTAAGATATGCATGCTGAACTGCATACTAATCTATGGAACCTCAGTATATTTATTACAATCGGGGTCAGTTGTGCTACATACATACCCTTTGCCTCTCTGAGTCACTTCAACCTCTCGGCATGTGCCTCCATGTTCACCAAGATTTCCTCTGCAGCTGTAAAGTACAAAATGAACAAAGCGGCATGAAAACATTATGCATACTAGTCTTTGCTATGTACAGCATTCCATATCATTTAAAGTTGCTTGATCTGTATATTTACACAAATGGGGGGGTGTCAGTAGTTCTAAACTTATACAGCCACTGGTCAAGTTGTGCTTGCTTGTGCCTCATTAGATCACTGCAGTGTTGGCTACACTGCTCCCCAGTGTGTGGTATGCCAATCATAACAGAGACAGCCTTGGCTAGGCTGTTCCAATCCTCAGCTTTGCACTGAAACCCGATATAGTCCCCTTGCAGCAGTCTATGGCTGTAGCACTTTACAAGGAGTACAACAAATATTTTTGACTCCTTCACACCCCACCTCTGTGCCCTGAATTTGGCAGCATTCTTCCCATCTCCTGCCATGTCTGCAAAGATCCTCCAACAAGAGTTGAAATGTTTTCCCGACAATATGTGATATGAATGCCCTCTACAAACACTCCCTGGACTGTAAAACATTCAAAAAATTGTATTTGGTATCTTGGAAATAGTCAAAAAAGATATAAGAGGAAGAGCTTGGCAAACCTCCACAGAGAATAAGGAACTATATTGGCAGTAACAGTTAAATACTACAGTTCCCCCAGGATCAATGATTCAGTAACAATTATACCAGTATTGAAATTTAGAGCTGCAAAACTGTAATATGCTGTTCTGTGTTTAGTTTTACACCATTTGACTTGAACAGAAGTTTTCATTCTAGGCTAATTTATTTCAATTTATTTTAAATAATCAACATATAATCTTTTGGCACGTTTATATTGGTACTTTATACATACAATGTTTTATGTTATGAAGACTGTTTGTGTTCTTTTAGTATAAGGAAGCAGTTTTTTATGTACACATTCAGTTACCTATTCTACATATGAATTTAGGATTTTTGGAATCTAGGGTAATATTTATTATTTTACTATTTTATTGAATATTTCAATGAGTTATGAGTATTTTTTGTGCAATTAATTAAAGGTACAAGTCCCCTTGCATGAGTTGAAACCATTGATTTTCTAGTGGAGATAGTACTTCAAATTTTAATGAAGAAAGTTTTACTTGGACAACGTAGTATCTTGTGACCTACTCAAGTATCTAATTGTATAAAAATAATGTGCCTGAAAGAATTTAATTATGATGAAGTCCTATATAGAGCAAGGTGGGACAAAAGCATTTCTGTTCTTTGTACAATACGCTAAACGTATCAGTTGTTTTCCATTTTAATAAAGTAGAGTGTTTATGACATTATATTTTCAGCTGCTTTCTTCCTTGGCCGTGCTTGGTTTCCAGAGGTGTTTTGCTGTTTAGATTTTTTTCCTGGATCCTGTTTTACATTTCATTTTAATTGCTAAAAGTAATTATTTTTTTTTTTTGTTAGGCCAATTTCCAAGGATAGTTGTGTCTATCCCACACCCTGGCTTAGTTATTCCATTTGGTTTTAAATGAAAATTACAGCACAACCAGTGCTTTCACCCAAGGTTTTTATCCAAGCTTGTATTAAATAGCACTGTATATGCTGGCTGATTGGTTTTATATTCTAACTTTACCAGGATTTCCAGCTTTTGAATCCTCATACACTCTTTACCCAAGCTTAATAGCTTCTCTTTCCAGTTTGATTGAACTGTGTATTTTATAAATAGTATAACAGATGAAAATGTGATGCAGTGCAAAAATCTTCTAAATTTGTGACTACTAATCCTCTATCATTAATTGGTCTTGTCATAATGCTTTAGCTTACTCTTGGCTACTTCTCTTTCCATGCATACTTGGATACATCTCTTTTAATCTGACTCCATTCATCTTGCTCTGGCTTATAATACTGGATCTTATAATACTGGTTCTTATAATGCCTATAATCAATACATTGATACTTTTCAGTGAACTTTAAGTAGATAAACATCTTTCTTGAACTGCCCCTTGCCAGTTGCTACCCATGCCGCCATCTCCCTCCCATTTGTTTCCAAACCATTCAGTGTATTCACATATATGAAGGTTATGTACTTAACATAAGGTTAGATCTGTATTATCTTTTTATTTATTTTTTTTATTTTTTATTTAAAAAAAAAATATGAAGGTTATGTACTTAACATAAGGTTAGATCTGTATTATCTTGTTTCATCTGGTTCAGCAATTAGGTTATCAATCTGTCCTTAGTACATTTTTTCCAAGAGCTAGGGCCCAGGGTTTTGACTCATCCCCTACTCATAACTCCCTTTGGTCCCCTGATTACCTCAGATTGAGCTTGTAACCATAATATAACTCAAACAACACAACAACAGCATAGGCCAAGAAATCAATTTAGCTAAATCACAGAAAAATGTAAGAGCAAAAAAAGCTGCCCAAAAGACAAGACCCCTGATCTGGTCCAGCCAAGATCACAAGAATGACAATTTAGGATGGAGATGAAGGGAAGGATGTTGATCTAGATGAAACAAGACAGTACAGATTTAGCATTATGGTTAGTACATAATTTTTGTATCTGATGTTGTCTTTTTTTTTGTCCGATTCAACAAACGGGACAGATTCCAAAGCTACCTGAAAAACCCAGATGTTCTCAAGGAAGGATATTCCTGGGTATGGTGGAGCCAAAGGATGAACCAGATCTGGACTGTACATCCAACCTGTAATGCAAACAAAGGTGAACTGCAGATCAGGTAACTGAAGCACAAATCACATCAGTGGGAACTCTAGCCAGAAAAGCAGTGCAGGTGGCCACTGCACTAGCTGAATGAGCCTTTGGTTTGCCAGGTAAAGTTAATCCCATTTATTTACAAACAAAAGCAATCCATTTAGAAAGCCACCTGGACAATGTTACTTTAGAGACTCTGTGTTCCAATTTAGCTTTTGAAAAAGAGAGAAAAAGCTGGTTAGGTTTTCTGATATCCTTTGCACAGTGTAAATAAAATTTAAGCGGCTAATGAACATCCAGGAAAAGTAGCATATATTACCCTTTCTTAGAGAAGTTTGGGAAGAACACTGGTAAATTTATTGTCTGATTAAGATTTGCTTCAGAGGCCACTTTCAGAAAGAAGTGAGGATTAATTCACAATAATACTCTATCTTTATGAAAAATGATTTACCTTTGAATTGTCATATGCCGTGTGTCCGACGAAAGTACGGCTGCAAAAACGACAATGCTGATTCACCATATGTTTGAATGGCAAATAAGCAAATGCTTTTTTGCCATTCAAACACATGGATCAGATGTCAGAAATGGCTTTCCAGCAAACCATTTTCGACATTTGATCCTTTGAAGTTCTCTGTATTTTGGTAATACAGGTCACACAGGATGATTGCACATACCAAAGTATGGAGGTTTGCAAGAGAGTGCTTATAATTCAGAAATCCCCCTAGCACACGATTGCTACCAAAAAGATTGTTTTTCTATGTAAGGAATTTTAGATCCACTTCAGAAGCAGGCTCAAAAGGAGCCCTACTCAGCACCTGCAGCATGGTAGAAATGTCCCAAGGGGGAACCAGATCTCTGACTGGAGTTCTTAGGAGAAAAGTTCTGCTTAAAAAAAGCTTTGGAAAATTTTAAGGAAGCAATGGAAATGTGGTTCTGTCCAACACAGACAATAGAAATGGCTGCTAACTGGACTGGAAAAATTAGTTGCTTTGTGAAACTGCTCTGCTAAAAAGTCCAAAACAGAGAGAAGAGGGGCTGAAAAGGGTACAAAGCCTCTGGATCAGGCCCATATGGTAAACTGTTAGAAAAATATGTATTAATGTGTGTATTAGTAATATGCTTAGTGCATTCATAGCCTAAAAGATTTAACACATTTATTCTACTTCATACTGCATAAATCTGTACAAACTGCAGTTGCTTTCTGACCTTGTACTGTTAGCTAAAATCTTGCTTTTGCTTTGGAAATTTCCTGAGAAGCAGATGATTTCTGCTTGCATTAGGAAAACAATGAATAGAACAATACTGCTTATATGAAACTCAGACAAGAAGTTCCGCTGTGCTATGAGAACATACACAGCTGTAGAAGTAACAGATAATTAGGACAAAGCCTGCTTGAAAATATGAACTGCAATCAGCATTTGCTTGTATCTCTATTAGAAGAGTACCTTGAAATGTAACACTGTACAATAGATGCTTGTAAGCGAAGTACTGGTCATCAAGGCCAGGTTGTTTTTCTGAAAAGTTTCTCACAAATCAAGTCATGTCAGCAGAAAATCTGAAGTAACACCTGCTGTAGTACAATGCTTAAAGTTGTGTTTGATTACGTCAGCTTAGAAGGCCATGTCTTGTAAAACAGTATAAGAATGAACATACTTCCTGTTAGTAGTTAGACAAATCCTTGTATCTGCATGTTTTTGTCTCCTTGCTGCAAGTAAATTAAAGTGCCTTAACTGAACTTTACGTGCATTGGTCTTTGAAGTTTTTTCCTTTGACCGATTGGTCCTTCGGACTGGAAACCTTCACTTCACCTCGGATCAGACAGGCCAGGTGGCTTGAAACCGTACAGGGAAGAAACCACATCAGTTCTTCTTACTTGAAAAGTCCTCCAACTGAATTGTCGTACAAAAGAGGCCAGCCACTTTCTGATCTGCGACTGAAGGATGGGTTTACTCAAACCAGGTGATCAATCACGAAGGCTCAGGTAAGGTGAATCAATCTTCTTTTCTTCTGTTTTAGATCAGGGACTAGATTTGTATTTGTTCTGTTAGAGACTTTGTTATAAGTTAGGGACAGAAAGATTACTGTCTTGTCATAGATCAGGGAAACAGAGCAGGTAGGCAGTCATTCTGAAGAGACTATAAAAATATCCATGGTACCACGTTAAAAATAAGGAGTTATGTAACGATTAAAAGGGCAGAATAAAATGGGTAATAATTGTACAAAAAGGTCACAAAATCCACCGTTAACCGAAGATGCGAAATACATGCAGTCACAGCGTGCTGATAATATTAAATACTACTCAAAATGGGTTAATAAGTATGAATTTGATGGTAAATTAGAAAAATCCTCGCTTGTCAAACTTGTCAGACAGCTTAAAACCGATTCTAAAGGTCGGGTAAAAAAGTGCCGTCAATTAGGAATTCCTCAGGCACACAGGTGGATTGAGGAAGTAAACTGAAGGGAACAAAAGAGTAATAATTCAAAAGCAATGTTTTTAGATATGGAGGACAATAAGTTAGTAATAGCATCAGCTCCACCGTCTCCCTTACCAGAATATGAGGCAAGTGAACAAGTTAGTCCACCCCTGCGATATCCTGCTATCACAGTAAGTAGAGACACTACAAAAGCAACACCGTTTGTTAGAGATGCCGTCGAGACCAGGTCTCGAACACGGGCAGGAAACTCAAAAGGGGACATTGAGTTATACCAAATGGGTAGAAATTCACGATATATGAGTGAAGAAGAACTATGACCACTTATAGAAGTGCCTAATCCTCAGGCAGGGCAAGAAGGACAGGACCCAACTATTCTAGTGTATAGACCCTGGACTCCGGAAGATATCCGGAAAGCCACTGAGGGAATTCCCCATCCAAAAGTTAATTTTAGAAAGTTCTTAGAAGATTTGCAAGGAATGAGGCTAAGTTATAATGTAAACGGAGAAGAGGTAGAAAAAGTAGTCAGACAAATTGTGGGACCAGATTGGCACATGATTAGTGGCGACTGGAATCCCCGTGATATTGCGCTCAGGCCCCTCCCACATAGTAACGCAGAATTAGATAACAGAGTGAAAGGTCTTACAGACCAAATCTCTGAGAAATGGAAGCCTAGGGCAGACTGGACTTGCATTAATCAATGCATCCAACAGGAAGGTGAAGGTATTGACCGGTATTATGCCAGACTATTAGAATGTTTTAATAACCATTGTGGAATGCAGGTTCCTGAAGATCAGTCATATGATTCCCCATATGAGCAGCAGTTAATGCATTTTTGAAAGGTAGTATTGCACCCATCAGCAGCTTTATTACAAAACACATGGTAGATCATCGTACAAGCAGGTTACAGTCATTGCTTGAGTATGCTAGACATGCCGAAAGGCATTTTAATAGCAAAAAGAAAAAGAAAGCCCAAGTATTTTCTGTAGAAGATGGAGCAGAAGTCTATATAGTACAGTCCGGGAAAAAGGGCAAGAGAAATGCCCAGGGAAACAAACAATCTGATCAATGATCAGAGGACTTTGAAGGGCGAAAGAAAAGGGGTGAATGTTTTAAATGCGGTAAGAAAGGACACTTGGCAAGGGATTGCAAGAAAAACAAGAAGGCAACCACGGAAGATAAGGAAGGTGAGGACTGACTATATGGTAGTCAGGAATTACTAGAAGGGGATAGCGGAGAAAGGATAAATGAGTATGTGATAGCGGGAGTAGAGAATGTGACAGAGGAAATAGAGGAAGTACAAGAAGTCACGGATAGTGAAGAAAATGAAATATTGGATTTGGCTTTATTGAGCTTAGAGCTCTATTTAGCAGACACGAAACCAGAAGTTACACTCCTGGGAGAAGGGAGGGAAGTCAGATTCTTGTGTGACTCAGGGGCATCACGGACACTGGTACATCCCTCCAAACTGCCAGAGAATTCAGAGTCACCTGATTACATATTAGTGAAAGCAGCTAATGGACAGCTGTATCGGGAGCCGCTCTCCCATAATGTGATAACTGATCCTGTTTCAGGATTGACCCAGAAAAGTAAAATTGTTGTTTCTGCAAAATGCCCAGTAAACCTCTTGGGCAGAGACCTTCTGCAGCTATTTGGTATAGCAGTAGTTCCGACTATGCAGGGTATGGAAGCACAGTGGCAAATTGATACCTTTGCAGTGCAATTGGAGGGTAAAACGTATTATTGGTACAGCCAGGACTTGGTTACGACTGGTCCAGAGGCAGTGACCAAAGAGTTGATGAACATAGCCGTCAGCAAGTTTCCCTCCCTTGACATTGATAAACAGCATTTGTTGCACTGTACTCTGTATTATTGTAATACACCAGGACCTGATAAGGAATATGAGCAAGAATTGTTTAGAAATCATGCAAACAGACTGATATTACATAATCTGTACTGGGACACAGAAGGGAACAGTGTAGCCAGCTGTTCATTGCCCCAGGAGTTCTTTGCACTCTATAAATCTAATTGATTACCACATGTTAGCTTAACTAAGGACAATAATGTAAAATGGGTAGACTTAGGAGAAAAAGTCACAAGATGGGAAAAACAGACAGTTAGAACTGTCAGAACAAGGAATACAAATGCAGAAGTTGAATTGGATAACTCAGACCCACCCAGCTGTACACATGCAGTCTAGCAAGGACAGCTGATTAGCTCTCCTATTGAAGGAGGAAGAGAATGCCTTACAGAATATACCAGAAAATCTCTGGTCAACAGGAAAATAAGATGTAGGACTTATTCATACAGTGGGACCAGTTACTATTATGGCAAAGTCAGCATTTAGACCACAAAAGAGACAGTATCCCTTAAGAAAAGATGCAGAGGTAGGAATCAAACCTATTATAGCAGCTTTACTTAAGGAAGGGGTGTTGGTAGAATCTCCTGATTCACCATGTAACACACCCTTATTTCCTGTTAAGAAAGCAAATGGAGAGTGGCGTATGGTCCAAGATTTACAGGCTGTAGATGACGCAGTAATATCAAGGGCACCTACGGTGCCAGACCCACACACCCTGTTGAATGATTTAAAACCTCAACAGAAATATTTTTCTGTGGTAGATATCAGCAATGCGTTCTTTTCGATACCGATACACCCTGACAGTCAGCATTGGTTTGCATTCACATTTCAGGAGAAAAGGTATACATATACGCAACTACCACAGGGGTATTGTGAAAGTCCAACAATATTCTCACAAGAAATGGCAAGCAACTTAGCGGGGTTTACCCCACCAAGAGGTAGTCAGATTTTGCTTTATGTTAATGATATCCTGCTGGCATCCCCCACCCAGCAAGACTGTAAAGAAGATACTATAGCGCTATTACAATTTTTAGCCACTGAAGGACATGAAGTAAACAAAAATAAACTGCAGCTTTGGAAAAAACAAGTTAAATACATAGGATATATGATATCCAAGGAAGGTAGGACATTAGATGAGGACAGAAAAATAGTGATTTTGCAAGCACTAAAACCCACTACCAAGAAGGAAATGATGTCCTTCCTGGGTACAACTAATTTTTGTCGGAGTTGGATTCCAAACTATGCTTTGGAATCTGCACCATTGACTAACCTGATTTATAAAAAGCCTATGGCAGCACAGGATTTGTTACAATGGACACCAGAAGCAGAATCTGCTTTCTGCAAACTGAAACAGTTAATAGCATCCTCATTAGTTTTGGGATTACCAAACTATCGTAAACGTTTTTTCCAAACTGTAGATTGTAAGCAAGGTTATATGACATCAGTTAACACAGCAGCATGGGGACACGCAATGCTCTATTGCTTATTATTCATCACAACTGGACCCAGTGGCATGGTCTTTACCTCACTGTGTACAAGCAGTAGTTGCAGCTGCAATGGCAGTACAGGCTTCGGCCTCAGTAGTGTTGTTCCACCCTCTCACATTGAGAGTGCATCATGCAGTCACAATTATTTTACTGCAAGAGAAGGTAGCATATCTTTCCCCTGCTAGGCATCTTTCCTGTATGACTATACTGTTGAGCCAACCTCATATGACAATTGAACGATGTATGACTTTGAACCCTTCAACCTTGCTCCCAACCCCTGCAGATGGCACACCACACAGCTGCCTGCAGGTGATTGAGCAAAAGACACTGCCTAGAAAAGATCTTATAGATGTTCCCTTGGATGATGCCGAGGTGACATACTACGTGGACGGCTCGTGCAAAAGGGGTCCTGCAGGACAGAACCTAGTAGGATATGCAGTAGTTTCTGATACTGACATTATAGAAGAGAAATCTTTACCACACAATTTATCTGCACAAGCAGCAGAATCGATTGCCTTGACACGGGCATGTACCTTAGCAAAGGGTAAATGTGTGAACATTTTTACTGACAGCCAGTACGCTTTTTCTACTGTACATATTTTTGCGCAACAGTGGAAAAATCGAGGAATGATAACATCTACTGGCAAACCAATCAATCATGCACAGTTTATTTTAGATCTTTTAGAATCTATTCAGTTACCTCAGAAAGTAGGTATTTGTAAATGCACAGCTCATACCAAGCAACAGGATAGGATTTCAAAAGGTAATGCAAGAGCTGATACAGCTGCAAAGCAGGCAGCTTCAGAAGTATTTCTTTTGAATGAGGAATTACAACCCTCTGAGATTTTAGACTTACAAATGTTAAAGACAATGCAGACACTTACTACGCAAGCTGAAAAACAAAGATGGGTAAAACGAGGAGCAGTTCTCGAAAAGGGGCTGTAAATCTCTAAAGAAGGAAAACCGATATTGCCGTCTAATTTGTTTAGATATGCAGCTTTGTTGAGCCATGGGCAGTGCCATGTCTCAACAGAGGGGATGGTACAGCTGGTGAACCAAGTGTTCACGACATATGGCTTCTCAAATTACTCTAAAACTTTTTGTTCGTTATGCCACATCTGTAATAAACATCATGCACAAGGGGCGTTAAAGCCCAAGCAAGGGAGTTTCCCCACATCACCGTATCCGTTTCATACTATTTGTATGGATTTCATAGAGTTGAATAAATGTGAAAATAAGAAGTATTGTCTTGTCATTGTAGATATGTTTTCCAGATGGGTGGAAGCCTTTCCGACTAAAAATCCAGATGCTACGACTGTAGCCAAAGTTCTTGTAAAAGAAATCATCCCTAGATTCGGCATTCCAGAAAGGATCTACAGTGACAATGGCACACACTTCGTGAATCAGACCATACAGCAGTTAAGTAAACATTTTTGCATTTCTTTAAAGAATCATTGTGCGTATCACCCGCAATCAGCAGGGCTAGTAGAGAGGCATAATGGGATTTTAAAGAATAAGCTAAGAAAATTAATGATAGAAACACAGAGAAACTGGGTGTACTGTCTGCCCCTGGCACTGTTGAGCATGAGAGCTGTTCCGAATGCAAAAGGATTGACTCCTTTTGAAAAGCTCTTTGGAAGGGCTTACTATACACCTCAGTAGAAATCTCTCATGCCCGCAGACCAGGAAGCTGACAGTACATTAGCAGAGTATATACGCAAGTTATTAAATTCTAAACATTTGTTGCAGTTAAATTCTGTTTCAGATAAAGAATGAACCAGACCGTCAGAAGTGGCAGTGCCCCCTGGAGCGTGGATCTGGCTGAAGGTAGTTAAGAGAAAGAACTGGGCATCTCCAAAGTGGGAAGGTCCATATCAAGTGCTTTTGTCAACACCCACTGCAGTCAAAATCACGGAGCGTGCCTCCTGGATCCACCTGATGCACTGTAAATTAGTTAAAAACTTTGAACTGGACAAAAATCTTGTTACATGCCAAGAGCAAAAATGATAGAGTCCAGAAGAAACAGGAATGCAGAACAACCCTTTCCTCAGAAGTATTGCATAATCGGCCTGTTAACTGTATTAGTGACAATATTTTTTTTGTTGTGGCCTTTTCTTTTCCCAGCGTTACTTATAAACTGGCATCCAAACTTTAACACTTACCAGGCAATTAAATATGTGTATGCTGAGACTTTCAATGTTTCGAATTGCTGGATTTGCACAGCTTTGCCGACAGCATACGGGGGGTTATTAATGACTGCAGTCCCCCTAGTTGTCAATGACACCTGGGAGAACTTGATTTATGATACCTCAACCATTACAGCACAAGATAAAATAGCATTGCACTTGTCTGTTCCACAAAAGGGAACTGTGTGTTTTTATAAAAATGATACTGTTCAAGTGGGTTGGAGCAATTGCAATGTGACTGTTCCTTATAGATGTTATACTAAAGGAAACAAAGTAGATCTTTATTGTAATACAAACTATGATTCATTTCTTGGATTGATGCATAAAACACTTGATGAAGTAAAACATAATTCTGTTCTTTATAAACAGCTGTCTGTAATTGATAGAAAAATGTTTCATGCGGGGCAAGTGTACATTCATAGCAAGGTTACAACTAAAGTAGAGGATTGTTATTTTGTGTGTGGCAGAAAGGCATACAAATAGTTACCTGAGAATTGGTCCAGCAGTTGTTTTTTGGGTTACCTGGTTCCGGTCATACGACACACTGCAGTTTTGCCTCATGGGAAAATTCGAAATGTCCGAGACATCGTCAAGAAACCTGTAAATCCAGTGGGACAAATCAATGCATGTTGGAAAGACCATCACTCTCTAGGCAAAGGACTGGCACACATGAACTTGAGTGATAGCGTTATATTGTGGGCAGGCATATTACCAGCATATGGAGCAGTAAAATCGATCTGGGAGCTGAGAAAACTGTCAAAACTTCTCGAAGTAATGAGCAACACAACTTTTTCTGCTCTCAAATTGGTGCCTGATGAACTGAATTCTATGAGAACTGTAGTGCTCCAAAACCTCATGGCTCTCGACTTCACCCTAACAGTGAGAGGTGGTACGTGCACTTTAATCCAAGAAGAATGCTGTTCGTATATTCCTGACCATAAACATGAGATAGACAATCATCTTGAGGTAATTCAGCAAGTGTCAGCCATGACCAAACCAGGCCCAAACACACTGATGGACTTTTTCCAGAAATGGTTTGGGGGGTGGGGTACCATCCTAATGAACATCCTGATTGCCATTTGTGTAGGAATGCTCCTACTGGGAGTATGTGTTTGTTGTGGTATCCCCTGCATGAAAAGACTGGTTAAAGACCTAATAGACATTTCAGTTTCTGAAACCTTATATCAAAGTACTGAGTTTGAAAAACTGTTAAAAGACTAAAAATGCTTTCATAAGTTTAAACTGAATGACTCTCTTAACTGCAAATCATGAGTGGAAGAGGTTAGGAGAAGAAAACAAACTGTTTATGCTTATTTTGAAAGTAGAATAAAAGTATTAATAGGGGGGAAATGTTAGAAAAATATGTATTAATGTGTGAATTAGTATATGCTTAGTGCATTCAGAGCCTAAAAGAGTTAACACATTTATTCTATTTCATACTGCATAAATCTGTACAAACTGCAGTTGCTTTCTGACCTTGTACTGTTAGCTAAAATCTTGCTTGTGCTTTGGAAATTTACTGAGAAGCAGATGATTTCTGCTTGCATTAGGAAAATAATGAATAGAGCAATACTGCTTATATGAAGCTCAGACAAGAAGTTCGGCTGTGCTATGAGAACATACACAGCTGTAGAAGTAACAGATAATTAGGACAAAGCCAGCTTGAAAATATGAACTGCAATCAGCATTTTCTTGTATCTCTGTTAGAAGAGTACCTTGAAATGTAACACTGTACAATAGAGGCTTGTAAGTGAAGTACTGGTCATCAAGGCCAGGTTATTTTTCTGAAAAGTTTCTCACAAATCTAGTCATGTCAGCAGAAAATCTGAAGTAACACCTGCTGTAGTACAATGCTTAAAGTTGTGTTTGATTACGTCAGCTTAGAAGGCCATGTCTTGTAAAACATTATAAGAATGAACATACTTCCTGTTAGTAGTTAGACAAATCCTTGTATCTGCATGTTTTTGTCTCCTTGCTGCAAGTAAATTAAAGTGCCTTAACTGAACCTTACATGTATTGGTCTTTGAAGTTTTTTCCTTTGACATAAACCTCTTCCATTTGCCAAGATAGGCCTACCTAGTATTTGTTTTTTGTGATAAAATCTGAATGACTGAAGCAGACAGCCTGGCATCTCTGGCCACCATTAAAATTTGAGATATCATGCGGTCAATTGCAGGATGTTCATCTCAGTGAGACTGACTGAATGGGTGATACAGAAGATCTGGACATGGGTCCAACACCCATGGAGGATGTTTCAGATGAAGTGATAGAAAGGGGAACCAAACCTGCTGAGGCCAAAAATGGGCAATGAGAATCACTTTTGCCTTGCACCTCCTGGCTTTTCTGAAGAAATGTTGTTATCCAAGGAAAGGGAAAATGCAAAAAGAAGACCTTGGGGCCAGTTATGGACTAGAGCATCCCTCAGTGGCTGTCCCTGTGGGGGGATCAAAGCAAAGTACCTGCTAAATGTGTTGTTTACGTAAGAAGCAAAAATATCACAGCAACTTTGGAAATCCTTGAGATGTGCATTCTAACTAGAAAACATTGGGAAGATGTTGTCCACTGCCACACTGCCATGACTTCTCAGCCCAGTTGATATGAACGGGTTCCTCCCTGTTTGTTGATATATCAGACCACAGCCATGTTGTCAGTCAGGATGGAAATCACACCCTCAGAGAGGGAGTCCTCAAAGATCTGCAACACTAGGAGGACTGCTCTCATCACTAAGACATCAGTGTCAAGTCTGGCCTTAGTCGGCAACCAAGACCCTTGAACCATTTTCCCTTCAAAATGCCCCATGCCCTAGAAGGGAAGCATCTGTGGTTATGCTGGCTGCCAGGCGTGGTAGGGTGAATATTTGACCCCATGATACTGTAGGTGAGGTCAACTACAATTTGATGTGCTCCCTACATATTGGTGTGAGATGTACTTGGTGCAATTGGGTGAAACATGAAGGAACATTCAACTGAAAGTGTCCACTGCAGGACTCTCTTGTAAAATCTTGCCTAACGTAATAGTGTGATCAAAACAGCCACTGAGCCTAGAAGCAGAAAAATTTGTCTTGCTGAGTGATTGAGATGATGAAGAACTTCTGAAGCCATTTGATGCAGAGACGGGATTCTAGATTGTGAGAGTGTGGTTATTTGAGTAGTTGAATCCAGGTGGCATTCAATGAACTGCATCATCTGTATTGGTGTCAGCTGGCTTTTGACAATAGTGATGGTAATTCCAAAGAGCAGAGCTAGGTGAAGAAAGCAATTTGGCCTTTGGCTAACTTGTAGCTAAGATAGTAAGAAAATCATTCTATGTCGCCCAACTTATAGGTAAGAGTATGGTATCTAGATCCAAGGAAGCTATAGTACCATTCTACTCTGCCCTCATCAGACCCATCATTGAATACAATACCCCCTTTGGAATGTATCTAACCAGAGACTTGCAACACCTGGAACACCCACAAAGGTTTCTCACCAGGAGAATTCAGGACATGAATATCCTATCTTACATTGATCACCTAAAGGCTCTGTCTCTGTATTCAGTCTCTTGCAGGGTGCTGCTGAGGGGATTTTTGCCTGACTTGTACATCTTCCTCAGCTTCTTCATACCCAGCACTAATGTATCTGATGCACATGTGCAAAACAAACAGCACCAGAAACACCAGATCCAGGGATCTGAACTTCACTTATGACACAAACAGGACATGCTGGAGAGACAAATATGTTATCACAAAGGCTCATTGTTCATGTAAAACAGAGTTTATCCCTGATTCTATTCAATTGAAACCTTAACAGTTGGATGGGAAATCATAACTTTACCACCGATCTGCCCCCCATGTCCCTTATGGACAGAGGCCATCAATAAGAAAAGTATTATCCTACCATACCACCCCCTACAAGTCCTTAGTTACCTCCTTTCTAACATGCCCTCACATATAGATGTCCATGACACTCAGGACCCAAATTGTTTGGGGTGCATGGCTAGGCTTGTAAGGGCCTTAGTGGTAATTAGCCTAATAACAACCTATCAATCTATGAAGAAGTTTCTGCATTGAATTAGTCATTCCTGGTTGATGCAGTGAGAAGCCAGTCCTCCAAATAGGGGAATACCTGGAACCCTTGCAGCCTGAGATACACTGCCACAACTACCATGTATTTGGTGAATACCCTGAAGGCTGTGGTGAGTCCAAAGGGGAGTGCTCTGAATTGAAAACTCCTAGCTCCCATCTGGAAGGTAAGAAATCTCAAGGACTGTTTTGCTGTCTTGATGTGATAGTACATGTCCTGGAAATCTATCAGGCATATCCAGCCATCCTTCCACAGAAGAATAGAATGGACTGATCCAAGACCATCCAGAACTTCATCTATTTTATGAACTGGTTGAGGTAACTTAGGTCCAGGATAGGCCTGAGCTCCCCTTTTTTAGGAACTAAAGGAACCTTGAATAGCCTTTGGATCCTTGCTGTTTTTTTGAGACCTCGTGGATGACTCCCTTTTCTAGCAACTTTGCTATCTCTGCTGCTGCCAATTCCATATGACTGGGTGGAACATTGGGAATTCTTGTTCTGTTCTGCAGAGGTGAAATAATAAGAATAACATAGCATTTGGTGACTATCCTCTGCACCCACAAATTTTGGGTGGTGGTCTGCCAGGCTTGAGGGTGCAGGGATAAGATTCCCTGACTGTCTCCAGAGTGTGGTAGTCAGGCAACCGTTCAGGTACACTGGAAGGGTTTCTCAAAAAAAAAATTATCTCAAAACCCTTGGTTCTGTGGTCCACCTCTGCCCCTGGGGTGACTTCTGTTAAAGTTATCCCCACTGCCACCCTGGAGGTGTGTATCAGCAGAAGCATCCTGGTCAAAACTCTGGGATTTTAGAAATCATAACTTCTTTCCACCTTTTTAGTTTTGAGAAAAGGTCCTTTGTGAGGTGGAAAAAAGGTATGCCAGCTGCAGAGAGGGTCTCACCTTCCTGTTCACTTTTGGTAAGAATTTATTTTACCTTAGGGATGAAGAGGGTCAAACCATCAAATGGGGCATTAATAAAGGACATCTTGAAGCCTTCTGTGAAATCACATAGGTGCACCTAGGCATGCAGACAGGTAATGCATTGCCTGCTGCTCTTGTTGTGCCATCAGCTGTGTTAGACAACAGACATGTGGTCATGTTAGTCATGGATTGAAGAGTAGAAAGTTGATACTCTACTGATTTCTGGAAGTCCACAGGCAGGTTACCTGAGAGGAATTTTGACAGCTCCTTGGTCAAGTTCCTCTGAGAGTCATATGAGTGAAGTAGTCCAGTGCTCTACGTGCAAATGTCAATGAAGTTATGTCCATTTCCCAAATCTGTCCTACACCCTGGATTCTCTATTAGAGATGAACATATCTGCTGTCTTTGAGATCTCCTTTCTTGTGGCTGCTGCAACAACCATGGCATTTACTGGAGGACCCTTGCAGTGAGACTTATTCCTAGGGGCCACTAAGACCTTATCTGCCTTATATGGTATTGGCTCCACCATGTCAGTTTGCTGCCAGCCTGCTGAGATACCAGGTCTATTAGTTCATCAGCAGGTAGGACCACCCAAAAAAGTACAAGAGCCAGACCCAAATGACTCAAGGAACACTGATGCCTCTGGGGAGGATGCTTTGGTGGACCAACCACTCTTTGCTTCATCAGCTCCAGAATATCTTCAAAAGAGATGTCTTCCAGAGGGGATTGTGGGAACCCTCCCCTTCATCAAAATCTGTGTCTTCTGTAACTAACTCTGAAGATAAGTCCAAGTGTCTTCTTTTACAGGTCTGTTTCTGTCACTGTCAAAGAGGATCAGCAGACACAGTAACAGGATCCACAGGAGTTTGGAACAAAGCTGAGTGAGAAAGAGCCACCTCCTCTCTGGATTTAGAGAAAACCCTGATAAATACCTAGAAAGCCAAAGCCAAAACTGGAGCTGAGGGACCTATGGAGGGCAGGGATGGAATGCTCCTGGCTCCAATCTGACTTGGTTCAGAGGCCGACAATGGCACAGAGTTGTCTAGAGCTAAAGCTCTGAGTGGCAAGGAAGGCTCATAAAACTTCGGAGTCAACTGTGGCCCCAAAACCTTGGCTGTGACACTTTACCTCTGGGACTCATCCCGATCCTACAACACTGGAGTTGAGAGAGTGAGGGAACTGTCAGAGTTGAAGTCAGTAGCACTATCAGCTCTGATGTGGGTGCTCTGCAGTAGAAACTCGAGTCTGTGGATGTCAGTTCCAAAAGCTGGACCAGAACAGGAGAGATCAGTGGGGGGGCATTAAGGATCATGCCCAGAGCCACAGAAGGGGTAGGTGTCCAGAGTACCTCCAATTGGATCTGTGTCCGAAGAAACTACTGCATCATGCTGTTGACATCAGCTTCTGACAGACTAAACAATCGGAAGGACTAAGGCACTGATGGTGGTCAAAATGAACATTAATGTTTCTCCTGTAAAAGATGTGAGTGGAGCCCCAGACTAGCTAGCTCAGGGAAGAAACAAGGGGGTAGAGATGGTGAATGGATCTGGTTAACCTCTGAGATAGTTGGATCTGAGCATTTCAGGGCCTTTGGAGGTAGACTAGACTGGTCTATCACATCCAGAGACCTGTTTTTGATTTTTAATGAGACCTGAGGGTATTTGAGGGACCAGAGGAAATTATGGGTGGGAGAAGAGTCACAATCCTAGATCCAAGCTCTTGAAAAAGGCTCTGCGGTCAGATCTGATAACCCAGTTGTCTAATTGGACAAAAAAGACAATATCAGATCTTATTTTTTTTTACTAATGTGCACATGTCCAGTTTTGTAAGTTCCCCCTTATACTGCAGCCATATCTTTCCCCTCACTGTTTCAGCAAATATATTGTGTAATGTATAGATAACAATGTACATAACAGAAACTAAGTTACTTTCATTTGATTGTGAGTGACTAAGTTAAAAAACAGAAGAGATGACATTTTTAATGTAAGCAACACATACAACCTGGTGATAAGTATGTGACATGCTGGAAACTATCAGTGAGATTGTAACTTTTGTAAACTCCTCCCTCCCCAGCATGTTTCTGAAGAAATTTAAAAATGGTACGTAGCTACTGTATTGCAGCGAGGTGTATGGCTCTAGAAAAACATTTAAATAATATATTTCTGTGGAAAAAGCTGGTGTTGAATAACAAATTCTTTACCAGAGATGCTTATCTCCTAGGCCATTTAGGGAACAGATTTATTTAGACTTTCACAATAAGAACAAAAACTGGGATTACTAGCCTGGCTCCTAGGTGCAGAGGGATAGAGCTCTGACTGCCACCCATACAACTGGGGTTTGATTAACAGCCATGTCACTGGATAAGCCAGACAGGGATGGAAACCACACACACTCAGAGACACTACTGATGATAACTCCTGGTGAAGACCATAGAGATCACTGCTTTTGACTTGATGGGAGGAGCAGTGCTGCTTAGAGAGAATGCCCCTTGCAGAAGTGGCACTTCCAAATGCTTCACCAGGTTTGTGCCAGTAGAGTCATGGAGAAATACGAAAAACCATCAAACCTCCCTTGATTGCTGCCTGAATGATTTCCTCCTCCCAGTCGTCTCTCACTCTGATGATATGGAATGAACAGGTCAATCGATCAGGAGGGGACTGATGATAGACAGATACTGGTGGCAAAGTGATTGGGTCAAAAAAAAAAAGAAAGTTGTAACTCCAATCTTACTGGATGGATTGAGTTAATTTTGAATCGCAATGTTGGAAGCTTAGGCGATAAAATTTCACCATTACAGTGTGTGTCTGTACAGGAACAGGCCAGCATTATAGTCATCACCAAGACTTGGTGCAATGTGGAAAATGTATGTATGTATGTATTTATTTATTTCCCGGGAAAGTCCACTGGGCCTAAAAGATCCCATTTTCAGTAGAGGCCCGGGGAGAAAATCTCCGACAAGAACATAGATACAGAAAATGTTAAACATTAACTGGTACAAAAGTAGATACAGTGTTACAGATTGATTACAGTAATATATACAGAATATATACATAAAAGCAGGAATTTTGTTGGTTGCCAGATGAATTCAATCAGAGAGGTATAAACAGAGATATATTAATCAGCATTATTGTACCAGTATCGACAAGTGATGAAAAAATAATAATTATGGAGAAAATATCATCAGTCAGTAGTAGAAAAAAGCAGAGGAGTTTAGTTATCATATAAGGAGAAGGAGGAGGTTAGGTTATAGAGCAGGTACATAGCCAGGAAAAGTTGAAATGATTTTTCAGCATTTCTTTGAAAGTGGTGGTGCTGCCCGTGTTTCTTACAGAAGGTGTAAGTGAGTTCCATAGTTTGGTGACGGTGAAGGAGTAGAGGAGAAAATCCACCACTAAATTTAACTGGCTACTCAAGGTACCACAAGTGTAGGAAAGATCAAATTGAGTGGGTCACCACTTATGTCAGTAATCAAATTCAGTCATCTCCACTTCCTGAAAACAACTTTAATAAAGTTGATGTGAGGAAAACCATAGTAAGCAGAAAATGTCACTGTTGCTTCCAAAGGAAAATGCATTGACAGTAAACCAAGCTGCAGTAAAAGTCAGTCAGTTTAAAAAAATGTAAATAACTGTTTAACATATAAAAAAGTACAATTGCTGCATTTTATCTGACTTTTCTATAAAGTGTAACATGTGAAAGTAAATGTGTAAAAATGGCAGTTCTTCATTAGGCAACACAAACTAGATGTGGAATCAATAGCCCCAGTAGTCTTTGGAAAAATTGCCCTACAATGCACACTAGCGTGAATTAGGTATATTCAAAACTTTGTTTATGAAATATATTGAATAATACCTAGGTGGACTGTTTTGCTACAGGAATAACAGCTCATTCAAAGACCTGCTGATTGACAATGTCTCAAAGATGAAAGTACAGGGCAATTTAGTATAACATTAGAGCTTCAACAGGCTATCAGTCAGAAGGTCTGTTTGCTTGCACATCTTCCCCAATGTACACTTCCTTGATTGTAACTCCTTCAGTGGCTATTTTAAGTCTACATATTTATTATCTTCTAAAAGCTTCTCATGAGACCTCTCCCCTCTAAACCTGTGGTGGGTAAGAAGTGCATAAGCAAAGGTTTCCCATGTCACCAGCAATATGTATGCTGACACGATTCTCCATTGGCAGGGAATTGACATGGGGGGGGACTTTGCTGGAAAAACTTATATATTGTAAGGGCCTGAGCAAATTGCCTTGAAGATCTGCAGCTGATGACTATAATGATGACCTGTTCCTGTAGTCCCCACATTTCTCTTCAGTCCAAACAATGCACACTAAGTTTCCCATCATTTTTAACTGTGTTTACCTCATTTTTAATTGACCTCATTATGAATTTTTTTCTAGGGAGTTCAGTAATTAGAAAGTACAGTTGTGTAAGTAAACTTACCATAACAGCAGATGTTTAAATTATCACTGCAGCAGTAGCCTTAGCTGTATGGGTTATCTTCCACTCACCCAAACTGTCTGACTGTTGGAGCTGCGCTCACTAAAAGACAGGTCTGGGTGCCAAACCCTTCAGAGTTTGCCTGCCAACATAAAGAGGGAGGCCGAGCCCTGAAAGGACAATGTTAGGAAGACTAAAAAAAAATAAATAAATTTCTGCAAACTGGAATAAACAAGACACCAAAAAGACAAGTGGTATGCAGGAAGGTAGGGAGGGGCTACTGCAGATGTAATCACTCAAACGTCTACTGTTATAGTAAATTAACTTAGACAACTGTACTTTGTTTGTCATTTTTTTGTTTTCCACAAGCATCTGTATTACATTTTCACATATGACATAGGAAATCTTTATATTTATATAAATGAAAAAATAAACAAAATGACACCACTTTAGTTACAAACATGATACATCACAGACACCATTGAAACAACTGTAGTTGCAAACATACATAACTTACAATCTTAGCTCATTCAAATCCTGCTTCTTAAACCTCATTCCTTCTCTGCATATATTGTCTCACAATGCCCATTTTTTTCTATGTAGTTTGCTCCTTCCCTTTTCTAAAGATCCAAATTCCAGTTGTTTTATCTCTGTTAATATATTTATTGCTTCTAGTAAAGTTGGTCTAGACTTTGATTTCCATTTTCTAGTAATTTCTTTTTTTGCAGCCACCATAATTAGACTCAGCAAGGCAATTCCGATTCTGTATCACAGCTCAAAAAAATAATCTCCCCAGTCAAATCAAATACGCTCAGCCAGCATCTCCAACAGAGCAGTTGCAGTCTGCCACCTTTTTATACTCCCAAAAAATATGTTCCCAGCCCCCTCTTTCTTCCAGTCACACCTCCAACATTTGCAATCCACCTGAAGAAAAATTCTTTGGAGTCTACTTGGGGTTTAAAAGTACATGTGTAAACACTTCCAGGCAAAGATCCTAAATCTTCTAGACTTTATTGCGTATTTGGTAGGTATGCATATCCCCCCATTGTCTCTTTGTGAATTGCTTATCCAATCTCTATTCCCAATCTTTTCTAAGCTTCTCTGAATAATTCTTATAATTGTCATGCAATATTTTATATGCTTTACTAATTATTCCTTTTTTAATGGCAGCTTCTGTTCTAGATTCTATTAAAAACTCTACCAGTGCTGGTCCTTCATTCAGGATCCCCCTATTTCTTTCTCTTTGCCTATAATCTGATATCAATCCTTGATAGGGAAGGCAATCTCTAACCTGCAGTCCAAATATATTCTTGGCCTCATCTTCCCATTCTGTTACCTTTCCCTTTCTAGTTATTTGCTCCAAATACCTTGGTTCCTTTGACAGTTTTCTCCAATAAATTCCAGCTCCCACTTGCCTATTATCTGTATTCCTAACCACAGTCATCCCTACTGGCAAAATCTTTTTTCTCCATTCTCGTGCTGGTTTAGTTCTTAGAATACTCCCTGCATGATTGTTGTTCTCTTTAAGAGTCTGCATCCAAAATCCCAATCTCTCCATATTTCTTGAGGTTCTTTCCCCGTATCATCATCATTCCTTTCCACTTTGAATTATAGTTTTCTGCTTGTGCTATGTATAAGAACCTTAACTATGTTGCTCTAAAATACCCTTTCAAATTGGGTAAGCCTAGTCCAACTTGTTCTATTGGAAGAATCAGTTTATTCCAATTGACCCTTGCTATCTTCCCTTCCCAGATAAAATCCTTCAACACTTTCTTAATTATTATCCACAGCTTCTTCTCTGGTTGATAAAAATATGCCTGACCTGTGTATAAGACTAAAGGGACTAAAAACATTTTAATGGCTTGTATCTTAGTATCCATATCCATATAACAAAAGTTCCAGTTTCTCAATTTGTGTATTAGCTTCTGTTTAGTCTCTTCCCACATATACTTAGCTGCCACAACAAAGTCATTTCTAATGCATATTCCTAAATACTTTATTTTATCATGTCCCCATAAATATGGATATTGTTGGACCAATTTGTGTGTGGGTGCATAATTTACTGCTATTGCCTTTGTTTTAGCTTCATTAATTCTGTATCCCAAGAAGATTTGAAACTGTCTTAAAATGTTCCACAACACTATAATGTCCCTTTCTGGTTTTGTCATGTATAAAATAATATCATCTGCAAATGAAGCCAACTTTTCCAGACTACCATACCAGTTATATCCTTGAATTTCCAAGTCCCTTATTTTCTTTGTCAGTGGTTCTAAATATAATGCAAACAACAAAGGGGAAAGCGGACAACCCCGTCTGATTCCTCTATTCAAGCAGAAGTTATCAGAGAGGACCCCCCCACCCACTTTAATATTCACCTCTGATCCATCTTGTATACTTCTAATCAACATTATAATTGTATCGGGGAAAGTAAATGCATCTATTGCCCTGCTCATGAAGTCCCAGTCTACTCTGTCAAAAGCTTTCTCTGCGTCAAGATCCACCAATAAAAGTGATATTGTCTTACATTCTGCTTCCCTCTGGATAATCAATGTTCTGTTAATATTGTCAAATGTTTGCCTTTCCACCATAAAACCACACTAATCCATATTTATCAATTTTGGTATCACTTTTGTCATTCTTTTAGCCATTATAGACATAAACACTTTATAATCATGATTTAGTATTGAAATGGGCCTGTATGAAGCTGGATCCGATGGATCTTTATCCTCTTTAGGTATTACCATTACCACCTTCTTCCAAGATGCTGGTACTTCTCATCCTCTTAAAATACTGTTAAACAAAACCTTCCAGATCTTTATCAGTTTTTTTCCCTCCTGACTCCAAACTCCACAGGAGTACCATCTATTCTTGGGGACTTTCCTATAGATTGGTTATACATAGCCACTTTTATCTCTTCATATCATGTTAGTAATTAAGCCTCATCTATCTCTAACCTTGGCATATTTAATTCTTCCATAAACATTTCCATTTGCACCTTTTCTTGATTTCCATATTTCTCTACTTTATATAAACTTTCATAAAATTTCCAAAATATTTCTGACACTTCTACAGTATCTCTTGTTATCTTGCTTGTTATAGGCTCCCTAAGATTGGTGACGGTCCTTCCACTTTCTGTTCCCTAAGTTGTTGTGCTAAAAGTTTTCGTGCTCTAAAATTATTATCAAAAACAGTTGCTTAACAGCAATCTTTCTAAACTCGTGCATATTATCAAGGTAATCCCTTATTTTCTGTTTAGCATTCTGCACTTGATCCTTTTCTTGTTCTTGGAGAGTCCCCCTATTTTGTAATACTTTAACATAACCATATCTCCCTTTCTTATATTTCCACCCTAGTTTTAAATTCCACTTTAATGTTATCCCACTCCCTAGCTATGTTTTCAGAAGAAAATTCTATCTTCTGTAGTACCTCCTGAATTAATTACAAAACCCATTCCTTAAATTCCTCTCTTTTCAATTGATAGGTGGGAAAGCATCAGTGTCTCATTTTTATTTCATTACTTTGCATTTTTTATTTTAGTTATTATTGGCACATGATCTGAAATAGTTACTGGGTGCATTTCAAGACCTATAAAACAAAATGTGAAGTAAACTGGCACCACGGCACTCGATACTTAAAATTTATTATAGTTTGCTAGTACTAGACTTTTACCAATACAGGCTTCTTCAGGCAAATAGTCAGCTGATTTAAAACACATGACTTAAATAAAAAAAGGAAAAGGTCATGTGACTTCTTCTTTAAAGAGGTAACACACACACACACACACACACAAACAATACATAGATCAATATTTTACACATACTAAGAATACTAAAAATACAAATATCTGCATGTAACTAAAAAATATGTTAAAACTTTTATATCTGTCTGTATATCAAACTTCGTCTAATTGGTTTTATACTGTCTTTAACACTATGCGTAGCTGAGAACCCCCCTGACTGTTTTCAGAGAACATTATGTTTTAGCCAATTTCTACTTTCTTTTTTTTTCCCTCAGCCAATTGCCTTCCACCAGAATGTCTCCAGTTTCTTTTTATCAGATTGTCTCCATGGAGACATAAAGACTAGCTGCAGACTTGCTACTTAGTATACAGACATGCATTTGCTAGAAAAAAAGCCTCATAATATTCAATATTCTTTTTCATTTACTTGCTGTCTCTTAAAACTAATCAATCTAATGTCCTTAGTCAGTCATTTCCCCATGCAAGAATGAAAAAAAGCACATTACTTTTAACCTTGTCATGCATTTTTAGCCAGGCTCCTTTTTTTATCATTGCATTACCTATATTTCTTAAAATTGTACAAGAGGAAAGGGAGAGAAGAAGGGAGAAAAAAAAAACAACAACACTTGTTTACAGTCTGCATTACACTTAAAAATAACATGCAAAGAAAACCATGCACCACAAATATAGTACTATTAAGAAATGAAAGTGTTTTCTTTACTTACAATTAGCTTTCTCCCCTCTCTTCTCCTCCCAAAAATATTTTTCTGAACATTAATAACGTGAAGTAGGGCATATACTTTAGAGTCCTCCACAAATCCAACACATTTTGAAAAAGTCCAATATTTTCAGATTTTCTTGTTCTATCATATTTCATAAATATAATTATTGCATTGTACTCCTACATTAAGTTACTGGGTTTATTACTGTTCTCCATCACCCAAATACTGTCTATGTTTCATTTACAATATACTCTTGATTCTTCTAGTCCACTCTTGTGTACTCTTCCCTCTCTCCAACATTTTCTGTTGAAATACTGGAAAAGGTTTTACAGGTACAGTCTTTCTGTGGTCTTTATTACTAGAGGAACAAAAAGCAGAAACTCCTTCTGTTTCACAGCCCACTTTTTGTTGGACAAACATTTGTATTTCCTCCTTAACATGCACTTTATCAAAAAATGATTTTATCCCTCCAGGGAAGAATACCTTGAAGATAGCTGGATACAGCAGTTTGAATCTCATGCCTGCATCTCAGCATTCTATGACTAGTGGAATGAATGTACTTCACTTTTGCTTGGTGTAAAATGAGTATTCATTCTCCACAAACACTCTGCTGTCTCCTATTTTAAGTATTTTGCTGTTTTGTCAGAATCAACTCCTTCTGCTGGTAGGATTGCATCCTTGCTATTAAAGGTCTAGGTTGCTTTCTTATAGCTAGGCTTGGAGGATACACACAATGTGCCCTTTCAACCAAATCTCCTGCTGTGAAATACCAGTCCAGTTGCTTGTTTGTGCTTTCATAAAATTAGTGCAGTCTGTTCCTTCCAGCTTCTCTGGTATAGCTGAAAATTTAAGGTTTTCCCTACATGCTCTGTCCTCTAATTCTATTTTTTTTTAAACATCTCTTCCTGCGAAGTCTCATATTCAGCCAGCTTTTTCTTCATTTCGACATCTGATTTTTGCAGCTTTATTATCTCATCTGAATATCTGTTTAAAGCTTCTTCCATTTTTTCCAGCCTTTTGTTGTTGTATTGATATACTATATATATTAGTGTTTTGTTTATTTTAACCAGGTTTTTATGCAGTTTTCTTATATATTCCTGTAGGTTATTGGAAGTCATATCTGAAGGTTGCATTACTTTTTCCTGAACAGCTGCAGAACTTTTCCCCAGTCATTGTTTCTTCCTCACTGTTTGTAGCTGATTTTTTCCAGGTCTTCTGTATTTCTTTATTCCTGCCATCCAGGCTGTGCACTTACTTGGCAGTTACTGAAATTTACAAATAAACAAAAGTCTACTGGCCTTCTCTGCTGAGTTTCTGTTTTTACACTGTGAGAGCTAGAAACAAGCTGTTACTGAGTGTGCGGCCATCTTGGAAGTCCTTACCATGTTTATCATCTTGATCACTGCTGCAGTAGAGTAGCCTTAGCTATATGGGTAGATTACCCTGACAAACTACATTTACTAATGTGTAAAGCAACTTCAGATCATTTAAGACAGCTCTCCAGAAACAAATTACACTGTAAAATGTAGACAGCTGCTACACCATGGAGAAAATTCATTAAACAATAAACATTAAAACCAAACAAAAAAAACTGCAAAATTGAAAGGATAAGTGCTTTTGGTATAAAACCTTCTTCAGATCCATATTTCATTAATAAGGAACGTTAAATTAAATATAAGTCTCAACCAGTCCACAATCCTCTGGTAAACCTCCACTCCCCCCAATATAGGTTTAAGGGGAACTACTCCATTTAAACCAGGAGCTTTGTCTGCTTTAGGTTAATTATCCATTTGGTTTCTCTTGCCTCCATTTTATTATGCAGGTCCCCCTCCCCTTACAGTATCATGAATCACTTCCAACACCATGAAAGAAAAATAATGTCCAACATTCTTTTTAATATGTGATGATAATATGTTGGTGTCATTGCCAAGTCAAATGTCACTTAGAGATAGTGATAGAAACAAGCTGTTACTCAATGTGCTGCCATCTTGGAAGTCCTTACTGTGTTCATCATCTTGATCACTGCTGCAGTAGCCTTAGCTATATGGGTAGATTATCCTGACATGCTACATTTGGGAGGTGGAAGGAGAAGAGTCCAGGAGCTGCTGGAGAATGGTCCTTGCAAGGCATGATCAATCAGGCTTGTAATACTTTGTAGAAGTATGTATAGAGGATGAAGTAGCAGCTTCTAAAAACACCTTTAGTATCCAACCCTTTCCAAACAGCCATAGATGAAGCCAAGGTCTTGGCAGAGAGGGCCTTGACCCTGCCTGGAATAGTTTTGTTGTGTTGGGTATAACAAAAGGTAATAACCTTACAGAACCATTTGGAAATAGTCTGTTTTGACAGATGTTGTGCCTTCTTTTTAACTTTACAAGAAATGACAAATTGATCTGAAGATCTGACATATTTAGTTCTGTCAAGAGAATACCTGAGTTGTCTGTGTACATCCAAGGTATGGAATATCCTTTCTCCCTCACTTTTGGGTCCAGGAAAGAAAATGTGGGATGGATAGTTTGGCTTAAAGTAAACTCAGATACCACTATAGGCCTAAAAGAAGGATTCATTCTCAAAGAAACCCTGTTCTGGTGGAAAATGACATAGGGTTGACTCACCCTAAGAGCTTGCAACTCACATACCCTTCTTGCAGTGGTCAGAACAATTAGTACAACTGTCTTTCATGTTAAGAACCTCAAATCTGCCAGGTTAACATTCAAATGGAGCAAGTTCTAGCTTCTCTAACACAAAATTAAGATTCCAAGGAGGGGTTCACTGTTCTTTTTTTGAGGTTTCTTATGCAAAAACTCCTTTGAAAACATTTTGACTTGAGAATGCATTGAAAGAGGAGGATCCAAGGGCAGACATGTTGAAATGTCTAATAAATTAATCTTGGTAAAGGACTAAAAAAAGGCCATAGGATAGTAACTTACAAAAAATTGTAAAACCAGAAAACAATTAGCCCTGAATAAATGTTGGTTATGTTGTTGGCACCAACTAGAAATACTTTTCCATTTGCTGGTACATGATTTTCTAGCAGCAGGCTTTCTTGCCTCCATTAGTAGCTGCCACATGCCCTCAGTAAGCAGATGTGTAAAGGAATTAACACCCTATCATTCAGGCAATCAGTTGAAGTTGACTGGTGTTAGGGTGTATCAAATACCTTGTTCTTGTGTGAGTAGATCCAGTCTGTGAGGAAGCTTGTGGTAATTGCCCATGGCTATTTCAAAAAAAAAGGAGAACCATGGCTGCCTGGTCCAGAAGGGAGTCACCACAATGGTCCTGGGGGATTCCTTCTGAATCTTCAGAAGTACACTAGATATTAATGGAAAGCTGGAAAAGCATACAGGAACATTCCTGTGCAAGGAAAAAAAAGACATCTGTCTTCCAGGCCTCCTTGCATAGAGTACTGGAGCAGAATCTTGCCAGCTGATTGTTCAGAGAGGAGGCAAACAGGCCTACATGAGGAACTCCACACAGATGGTTCAAATCTTGGAAGACCCCCTGCTCTAGTTTCCATTTGTGAGGGTCTGTCCTTGTCCTAATAAGCTTGTCTGCCACACAAGTTTCCTTTGAAGGAATGTAGGATGCCTGTGGAGTGAGACTGTGCTGTGAAACTATATCCCAGGCTAACATATGTAGCCTACAGAAGTGGTATGACCTGGTTTCCCCTTGCTTTTTGATGTACCATCTGACTGTGGTATTCTCTGTAGCAACTTGAAGATGTCATAGAGACCGAAGATGATTCAGAGAGTTGTATGCCTTGATCAGGTCAGGGCAAGCATCTATTTTACATTTATGTGCTTGCATCTGTTCTTGGTGTCCCACACACCTTGCACTTTTATCCCTCCTGAACCTGCTCCCCAGTTGAAGTCCAAGGTGTCTGTGGTGAATGAATGGCAGCTTTGGAACAAGGAGTGAGATTGGGAGACCTGGATTTAGGGCTATCTCTTGTGTCCACCAAGTGATTTCCCTTCTGACAAACCCCAGCATTGTGGTTGGAAAAAGATAAAGGGTGTTGGTGCTAGGACCAAAGAGACTTTGGATACCACTGTATCTTCCTCATGTTGATTCTTGCCAGGGGTATCATGAGAATCATAAAAGCCATGGGACCCAAAATCCTGAGGTATTCTCTTTCACTGACTGAAGTCTGAGCATTAAAACACAGGAATTGATTTCAATATAGATCTATTTTTGTTTCTTGTGGAAGAAAAACTCTTTGTACAGTGGTGTCTAGCTGACATCCCAGAAACACAATCCTGTGAGAAAGAATCAAGACTTTTGAATGTTCTTTTGGAATCCAAGCTTGTGTAAGAGATCTTTCACTCAAGAAGGAGATTCCTGACACTTTGAAAATGACTGTGCAAAGATAAGCAAGTCATCTAACTCTCGAAAAATGTGGATACCCTGTAGCCTGCAATGAGCTATAACTGGAGCTAGACATTTTGTGAACACTCCAAAGGGTAAGGCAGGGAACTAATAACATGATTCAGACACACAAAACCTTAACCTGCCCCCAATTCTCACCCGCCCCCACTACTTCTACTTTTATTCTAACCCCTAATCACCTGACCAGTAGTCCAACCCCTAATTCCCTAACAACTAGCCCAACCCACTCATCTTACCTCCCCCCACCCTCCAATCCAATTGCATCCCACACTGATCCCACTCCCAACAACACATTCCCAGACAACACACCTCTACCCTCACACACAACCAACCAGGAATCCTAGTTGTACTACTCACTCAAAGTAGTATCATGTTACCCATACTCACATCCCTATCACTAGCTCTACTATCGCTAACCTTCCTAACTACCTTGCAAACAGACCTACCACTGCAAAACTACTCCTATTACACTACCCACACTAGTCCACCCTTTCAAACCCACTCACACTTCTACATCTGCCCCACAATCATAAATCTTACAACTACATATTACTCACTAACAAAAATGACAGCATCTCACCACACTAAGAAAAGCTCTCATAGACCAAGATCATAAACAATTAATATTAAAAAACACATACTGACACTCCTACAAACTCTACTAACCTCTGGTGACATTCACCCAAATCCAGGTCCCCTCTTAGCCAGACAAACATCTGACTCGGTGATCCTAAATCTCAACATAAGAAGCATTACCAACAAGCTAACAGACCTACATGCATTCATAGCCCACTACAACCCTGATGCACCCACCATTACAGAGACGTGGCTTAAACCCAATATCAGAGATAAAGACTTTCTCCCCCCAGGGTATAATAAACTTAGATCTGATAGAACAAACAGGAAAGGAGCAGGAGTAGCCATTCTCTTTAAAAACACCCTTAACTCCAGCTCCTGCACACCACACCACACACTTTTCAAAATGCTGAAGTCCTATTTTCTGTCCTATCCATAAGAAACACCAAGAAGATATAATATAATATAATATAATATAATATAATATAATATAATATAATATAATATAATATAATATGCTGCTATATACCTCCAGGCAACAAATCACTCATAATACAAAACATCCTACATTGGATAAAGGACAATCTACCTCAGGAAACAATCCTACTAGGTTTACAATATAATTTGCTGCATTATACCTCCAGGCAACAAATCACTCATAATAGAAGACATCCTACACTGCACAAATGACAATCTACCTCAGGAAACAATCCTACTATGAGACCTTAACAGTGACTAGGCAGCCTGTAACTCCAACAGCCTCTCTACACATATCAGTCTATATGGGTTCTCTCAACTAATTGAAGAACCAACTAGAATAGATGAGAAAACAAAGAAAGAATCCATACTGGACTGAACACTAACCAACTATCCCAAGCAAAACTATACAGTAGGCTGTCTCCCAGATGACCTAAATGATCATCTCCCCACCTTCCTACTCCACAAACACTCCAATCACCCCAAACAAGTAGTCTACAAATTCATACGAGATGAACGTAACCTTACCCTACAATACCTAAATACTGTCCTAAGCCATTGCAAGTGGGAACCACTACGGACACTCTGGTTAGACCAGGCAGTAGACTACTTCAATACTACCTTCTCTAAAATCCTTAACAGTCTAGCTCCCAACAGAAAGATCAGAGTTAAAGTCAACTACGCACCCTGGCTAAATAGGGACACCAGAGCCTTACTAAAAGCTAGAGATAAAGCCTGGAAAATCTGGAAAACTGACAAAACCCCTAGCTCCAGGCAATACTATCAACAGCTTAGAAACAAGGCCAAGGATGAATCCAACATAAACAAATAAAACTATTTTCTTAGCACCCAAAGGAAATATTCAAATAATCCACAAAAATTCTGGCATGTCATTAACTCCCTACTAAAGCCAGGCAAAACCACTACTCCAGCACCCAGCTCTACTAACAATACCCCGACATAGCATCTCAATTTAATAACCATTTTACTAAATCCATTTTAGCCCTTTATAGTCAAATAACCAAAAACAGTCTACCTCAATCACAACCTAACCTATCCCACATCACCCCCTCTTTCAGCCTATCACCAGTGCCCACCTCAGCTATCAAAAGACTCCTCCTAAAACTAAAGCCAACCACACTGACAGCTGATAACATAGCTGCTGCATACCTAAAAATGGCTAGTGACTCCCTATCATATCCTGTCTCCATCCTAATCAACCACTCCATACTAGAATCCTACATACCCAAACTCTGGAAACTATCTCACATCATTCCTCTCCATAAAGGAGGTAATTATTACGAATTCTACAACTACTGACCTATTGCCATCCTTTGCCCCTTATCCAAAACTCTTGAGAAATGCATCCACTTGCAAGTGATGACATTTCTTAACACACACAATCTACTATCTACCACAAAACACAGTTTCTGTCCACATCACAACACTACCACAGCCCTTCTATCCTTCACTAATCATATAAACCTTCACATGAATGATAACAAATATGTATCAACCATTTTCCTAGACCTGAAAAGCATTTGATATGGCCTCCCACTCCATTCTGCTAGACTCACTAACATCATTATCCTTCACCTCCTATACTATAGCCTGGTTCAAAAGCTACCTATGTGACAGGCAACAATCAGTCCAGTGGAAAGGAACTCTGTCTACACAACTTCCAACCACCATAGGAGTCTCACAGGGCTCTATACTGGGCCCGCTATTGTTCTGTATTTTCACAAATAACCTCAATAGCTCTACACAACATGCCACACTCATACAATATGCGGATGATTCAACCCTGATCTGTTCCGCCTCATCTCCCACCACCCTACATACGCTCACTCAAAATACCTTTAACTCAGTAGAAAAATGGATATCAGGTATCCAACTAATTCTAAATCCCAATAAGACAAAACTGCTACTATTTACCCCTAATAGATAAAAAAAAACCTCTCCTTTACCATAACATCTAAGGACGGCACCACCATCTCCCCTTCTAACCACACCAAACTTCTGGGCATCGAAATAGACAATAATCTCCACTTTGATGTTTACACTTCACATACCATAAAACTAGTACACAAAAAACTAGGCTCCCTATACAAGCATAAGTCCTTTCTCTCACAAAAAGCAAGAGCCACTTTTGCACAAAGCCACTTCCTCTCAACTCTGTTATATACAGCACCAGTCTTTACCCAAATCAGACAATGTGACCTAGACAAACTAGAATCATGCTACAATAAAACAGCCAAGTTTGCTACTAACTCGACCTATAGAACCCATCACTGTGCTGCAGTAAAAGAACTAAAATGGCTTGAGCTACCACAACTACTTAACTATCACCAGCTGGGCACAGCCTACAATATTCTCAAATATCCTGAAAAAAAACCCTCATTATCCAACCTACTTACTATCTGTACTGCAAACCAGTACCTTCTCTCCATCACCAAGGCTAACAATAATACAGGGAAAGCACTCTACTCCCACACCGTTGCAGAAATTGGAACTCTCTTCCCCTATCCATGTCCACTGCCCCCTCCACATCCAGATTCAAAAACTCCCTCAAATCACACCTTCTTAGTACCTGGTTATGCCCTTGTATCACATAACCCTACCCATACTACTATTAACTCCCTAAACTCCTTTCTGATCACATGCTGGATCTCTGATACCCTGTAGGCTTGGTCATCTTAAAGGGTACTATTATCTGTAGAATCTTACTTGATATATTTTCTTATCTTACCAATATATAACTGACATTGCTTTTTTACCTATGTTCTATCGCCTGTTCTCGGCTGCTGTGCGTCCTTGGCTGAGCATCTACACCTTTAGTAAGTGGAACCTGTTTGTACTTTAAATCATAGTTTTCATTGTTAATTCTATCGTGTTCTATATTGAGAAAGGAATACAACAGTTATGACTTTACTTTGAATACTGTCTGATATACTTGATACATGCCGGTTACTGACATGCTAACTACCTGCAATCCGTATTCACATTATCTTATAAGGGCTTTATCAGGAATGTCCCTTCATTAACGCCCTGAATTCAACAATAGGTGTGCTAGGGTTTTGTATTTTTATTACAAGCTAGAATCTGTTGTTACGAGGAGTGTAATGGTTTATGTAACTTGAAAACGCCATGGGGATTGCTGGTAAAATGTTCTTTGCTAATGCCAACTTCCATATGCGTATTACAAAGTAAAGTAATATCCCCTCAAAGTGCTTAGCTAGCCTCTGTTGGTAATGCGACATTGCCCTGTCTATTTAGTAGTGCCTAATTGCAAAACTGAGTGTTTTAGACGCTTTTTGAACTGTTTTAAATACCGCAACATTGCCCTGCCTATTTTACTAGTGCCTATCCATAAAACGGAATGTTTTTAGAAGCTTTTGAATCTGTTTTAAATGTACAATGTTTTTAGAAGCTTTTGAACTGTTTTAAATACTGCTATACTGCCCTACCTATTTAGGTGTGCCTATTTGCAAAATGGAGTATTTTTAGAAGCTTTGAATCTGTTTCAAATGTACTCTGCAAAAGCCAACTTACACACGTGGATTACAAAGACGTGCCCTATTCTCTCAAAGTGTTCATTTAAAGGCTGTTTATAAGGCACACTGTATTGCAACATTACCTAGCCTAATTTGTTGTGCCTATTTGTACAATTGAGTGTTTTTTGAATGTCTACTATATGTTATCTGCTAGTCGCTCCTGTTTCTAACATAGCTCCTCATATACCATAACATTTCTAACCAGGGCCTGCGTTAGTGTAGTGGATCATCTATAGAGTAATATTCCAGTGTTGTGGTTTACTTAAGTCCTAGTTATATACGCTGAGTGTTTTCTACTCTGCATTCATCTGTACTAAAGGCCCCAACCATAGTCTTTACTGTCGCCTAACTCTGGTTGTGCTTCACATTGCAGATCCTTATTAGCGACCTATGTCTAATTACTGTCGCCTAACTCTAGTTGTGCTTCTCATTGCAGATTCCTATTAGTGACCTATGTCTAACAATTTGCCTTCATTAGTAGTGATAAATGAGTGCAATACCTTTTTAGTTGCTAATGTATTTTCAGATATATGAGTAGAAGCCTACATTTGACCTGTTAGACTCTCAGTAATTGCTTTTAATTGAAACAAACTATTACCCAAAGTGATTTATTTTCAGTTCATTGCTACTTTGAAATTGTTGATTTTTGCTTACTGCTACTAGGAGATACCATGTTTTTATTCTACTAAAGTACAATTTCTCTCTCAACTTTCTCTCCTGTTCTCCAGCTTTTGCCCTGAATTATCCCTTGTGATTACGTCTGGGTGGACACCTAGACCTAACTAAATCTAATACAAGCTCAGCCAATTGCTCAAAAACTGGCAAACTCTGCTGCCTCATCCCCTTTTGGAAATTGAACCAAGCTTCTCCCAGAAGAATCCAAGGAAGTATGTGTATCTGCTGCTAAGCCTTGAACTACTACAGTTTTTAAACCCTGCTAGGTGTTTCAGTACGCTCCCTGCCAGGAAAGCCAGCAGCCTAAACCCCTCTTATTTTTATATCTCTGCTCTTCCCCCTCATCTAGTTCCTTGATTTACTCTTGCTCCCTTCTCCCTTCAGTCCAACCCAATCCAGGGATTGCCCTGGTGGGCTAAGGTGCACTTCAGCATTTGTCCACTAGATGGCATCCTCTCCCCACTAATATTGACTTCAATTCACATACTACTTGTACTCTCTTTAGCTCTAGCTTTTCTTTCTCTCTCTCTCTCTCTCTCTCTTAAAACATTATAGCCCATTCTAACCTACTATATCCAGGTCCCCTTTACTTATCTTTCTGCAATTCAATACTCCACTGATAGGTTCTCGATCCTCTCCTGCCCTCCTTGGTTCTACCCGCGCCGTTCGCCCTGCAGGCTCACTCCACTCCCCTACCCTGCCCCCAAATTCCACCCGCCCCAGCACCTCTACCCTTATTACCTCATAACCACACCCACTACATACCAGACCAATCAGTCTCCAGTACTCTGGAAACACCCATTCCTTTTCCCGCCCAAATTAACCTTCATTCATCTCTCCTAAATTATCCCACCTAGCCAATTAGATTCCATTATTACCTCAACACCCACTCCCAAACCACACCTCCACCAATCCTTACACAAGTCTCACTCTTTCACCACTATTTAGGTACTTACCAGATCCCTTACATATAAACCTCTCTCACTTCTACATCTAATTCAACAACAACACATCACCTCTAAGTAGCCCCATCTCATCATGCTTTCAAAACCCTCATTCATCTCCTTATTACTATTTCTACTTCTTAACTTAACCTATCTTTACTACCTCACCCAGCCCGGTAATTTCTACCACACACAATCCTTCCATGTAACTAACCATCTTACCTCTTCTCTCCCATACTCATACACTCCAATTTCTCCCCACCTATTTCCTATAAAAAACCTTCTACTTTTTCCATATAAACTTATCACCATACATAAACATTCTACCCCCATAGTAACTAGCAAATCCTTCAAAATCATAATAGAACCTAATCTATTCTCTAATCTGTCCAATTACCTCTCTAACCCAATCCTATACTTAATTAACAGTCTATTATCAGGTGATATTCATCCTAACCCAGCCCCCCCCCACCTCAACCATTACAGACAAGTCCATATTACTTACTTCTTTAAACTCCCAAAATATAGATAACAAAATCCCAAACCTCCATGCCTGGCTCATACATAATAAACCTGACATCCTATCCATCTCAGAAACATGGTTAAAACTCCATATAAAAGACTCTGAAATAATTCCATCAAACTATTCTATCATTAGAAAAGACAGGTCCCACAAAAAAGGGGGAGGAGTAGCTCTCCTATATTCATCCTCCTTGTCAGTTACTCCCTGTAACAAACCTACTCCTCAATTTAATAATGCTGAACTACTCTTAACACTACTTCAAGTTAACAAACACAAGCACATATGTATAGCTTCCCTCTACATCCCCCCAGGGGATAATATTTCCACACTTAAAGACATCCTCTCCTGGCTCTCCAATAATATTAGCAATGAAACAATTATCCTAGGAGATATGAATATTAATTGGGCCTCCATTCAGTCTCCTACAAACCCACTTAACATCAACCTCTACAATTTTTCACAGCTAATCAACTCTATAACACGCCCCTCAAAAAACCTCTCTAGCGGCAGTATTCTGGACTGGATTTTAGTCTCTCATCCCCATTATTTCTCTGACAGTGGTACTCTTCCCGACCCTCTTAGTGACCACATACCCATCTTCACGCATCGACTCCCCTTACTCCTACATCGCACCCATAATTATATTACTGTCCGTAACCAAAAAAACTTTAACCCATCAACCTTTTCTAACTCTCTAAAAGCAATAAACTGGAACTGTCTAAAAACACTACCTCTAGATAACGCAGTTGCCCACTTCAACTCAACATTCTTAAAGCTGCTAGACTTCCATGCTCCCTTAAGGACAAAGAGAATAAAAATTAAAACTGCCCCTTGGCTTTCCAAAAACACACTAGCAACCATGCGTCACAGAGATAAAGTCTGGGCACACTACCAGAAAAACAGGACCCCCCTCATCCATAATGAATATAAAACACTTAGAAATAAAGTAAAAAAGCTCATCATCTCTGATCGACAAAATTACTTCACCATACTCCAAAACAATAACAAACAAATCCTCAGAAATTCTGGAAAGGTATTTCTACTCTACTTAACCCCAGCAAACCAGACACCCCCACCCCAGACCCTAATAATAATAATAACAAAACAAATCCTCAGAAATTCTGGAAAGGTATTTCTACTCTACTTAACCCCAGCAAACCAGACACCCCCACCCCAGACCCTAATGCCCCTGATACAGACTTAGCTACCCAATTTAACTCTTTTTTCATTGAATCTATTTCCAAATTAACCTCTTCATTCTCTAACAACACCACATTCTCCAATTCACCCCCATCCTCCCCTACCAACACTTCACCCTGCACTGCTACCACTCCCTCACTCTCATCCACTAGCTCTCTACCCTCCACCTCTTCTCCTACTCTCATTTCCTCCTCATCTTCTTCACCCCTTAACACCCCCCTCCACTCTCCCCACTATTCTCATTAAAACCTATACCCACTTCCACTATAAAAAAAACTCCTTCTGAAACTGAAGCCATGCACTAATGCTCCGAATAACATCCCTTCTTACTTTCTTAGCATAGCTGCTGAAGCAACTGCCTACCCCATTAGCATTCTTATCAACCGTTCTATCCAAGAAAGCATAGTTCCCCAAATCTGGAAAAAGGCCTTTATCATACCTTTACATAAAGGTGGCAACAATAACAATGTTACTAATTTCCACCCAATCGCTATCCTGTCTCCCATCTCTAAACTCCTAGAAAAGTGTATCCAACTACAACTCCTACCACATCTCTTAGATAATCACCTACTAACTCCCACACAACATGGATTCAGACCAAGTCACAGCACTATGACAGCCCTCCTTTCCTTCCTTGAAACTGTTAACAAAGCCCGGGACTCCGGTCTTATTGTTTCTACCCTACTACTTGACCTCTCTAAGGCCTTTGATACTATCTCACACAGCCTGCTTTTAACTAAACTCTCAAAACTTAACCTATCTCCTTCTTCTTTGAACTGGTTCTCCAGCTATTTATCCAACAGATATCAAGCAGTAAAATAGAAAAAGGCCACCTCCTCATTTCTAAATACCCCAACCGGAGTTCCCCAAGGCTCCATATTGGGTCCCCTCCTCTGTAACATATTTATAAATGATTTCCGCAACTCTATCCCTTTCTCAAACATCATCCAATATGCAGATGATTCAACTATAATCTGCTCTGCCACATCTATCCCTACACTCCTAAAGCTTACTCAAGATGCTTTTTCAACCACTGAGCAATGGATGAAAAGAAATCACCTAGCACTCAATGCGTCTAAAACCAAATTAATGGTTTTCACCCCCTCTAAAGTCACCTCTTTCGATATAAACACATTCTATATTACTAGTCAAAATAACACACCTCTGGAACTGGTGTCAGAGACCAAATTACTTGGGGTCCAAATTGATAACCAACTCAAATTCAACTCCCATTTACAACTAAATATCAAAAAACCCCATCAAAAACTAGGTATGCTCTATCGGCAAAATCACTACCTTACACCTGCCACTAAAATCACTCTCTCTACTTCCTTTCTTATCCCCTCCCTTCTCTATGGAGCTCCACTTCTAACTAATCTACAGTCCTCTCTGAAAACACATCTTTCTTCTTGCTACAACAAAATCGCCAAGTTCGCTACCAGCCATAAGTCCTCCACCCACCACTGTTCCTCTCTCCAACAACTAAAATGGCTGGAACTACCCAAGCATCTCACCTATACTCAACTAACTCTTGCACACAAGCTCATTTTCAACCCCTCCCTCTGTCCCTCCCTGTCTTCTGCCTTTAAAATGCACCTACCTGATAGAGTATTAAGGTCTAACAACCAAAATCTATTAGAAGTGTACAAACCAACTCGTTCCCCAGGCAAAAATCTTCTATCGTATAGTCTAGCACGCCTCTGGAACTCCCTACCACCATCTATTCGTATCACCTCTAACCATTTTATTTTCAAAAAATCCCTTCATTCACATCTAGTATCCCAGTGGGAATGCTCTTGCTCCCACCCCACATAACTAACACTGGCAATTTCCATCTCCCTTTCCTTCTCCTTATTACACCTGCAATTTCCTTTTATCATTTCTCCTAACTCATACATTCTTCTTATTATTATTGTATCTGCAAGAATACACTATGCTGTACCTCTTAATTTGTATGATTCCTAATATGTAATTGACTTCTCATTATTTACTTTGCTCCATTCCTTCTTAGTCTGTATCATCTGTAAGTTTCATCTCTAGTTTGTATTATTTGTAATGTTTGCTGTATTATTTGTAATTTTTTGCTTGAATCTTTTACAATTGTATAACTATCATATAACCTTCTGTTACATCGATTGTTTGGAGCTTTTCTCCCCAGGACTCCATTGAAAATGGGTTCATTTTGGCCCAATGGACTATCCTGGTAAACCAACTGCAAATAAATAAATAAATTCTATATCTTCATTTACCTGGAGTGTTTTATTAATTTCTTGTTGTTATATTACTATGCTCAGCATACATGATAAAACCTGTTTTGTGTATTATGCTGGATGTACTGTAACTGACTTTGTCTTTTACCTATGTTCTATATCTTCTTTTACCTGGAGTGTTTTATTAATTTCTTGTTATATTACTATGATCAGCATACATGATGCAATCTGTTTTGTATATTATGCTGGATGTACTGTATTTGTATAACTTGATGCCGGAGCTTTTCTACCCGGGCTTCTGCTGAAAATGGACCTGGTCCAGTCGGAATTTCCCATTTAATAAATGTAAAATAAAATCAAGAAATAAATAAAATCTTACCGTAACAGTATATGTCCTATCGATTACTGTTGCAGTATTACTAAATGATGAGATATCCTGATAAGAATAACTCCATATCCAGCCTTCATATCAAAGCCTGACCACTGCTCTTGTGTTGCATGTATGACTCATAATCTAAGCCTGAAGTCAGGAGGTACATAAGGGATGTACAAGTGCAAATTACATCAGAATGTGCTTGCCCCAGTCCAAGCACTAAAGCAGAAGGAGAGGTAATTATTTGCATATGTACAGGTCCTATAAAGAGAAGGAAAGAAAATAAGGAAGATGCCCATCTCAGCCAGGAAAGACAAAACAAGCTGAAAAGGGGTAAAGTAGGGTGGGATGTTACAATGCAAAAGTGATCAGTAGGACATCTACTGCTACAGTAAGTTCTTACATAAGTGAACTGTATCTTTCCAAGATCACTGTTGCAGTGTTATTAACTGCTGTGAGAGTACTAAAGCTGATCAGAATGATAACAGGAAGTCATAACAGAGTTGTGATCCAACTAGCTCTGAAGTGTGGACCTGGCAAATCTTGCTCTCACTCTGGAAAACACATCTGACTTGTAATATTTAGCAAAAATGTGAATTGAGGACCATGTAGCTACCTCAAGAGCAGTTCTAGAATCTAAACCCTTGAAGAAGGTTCAGGTTACAGCCCTAGTGGAATGAACTCTGACAGAGGTGGAAAACTGTTTCACATGAAAGGAGTAACAAACGGAAATGGCTTTGGAAATTCAGGTAGAAATGGTTTGCTTAGAGAATGGCTACCCAAATTTCATTTCTTGGAAGGACACAAAAACTTGGTCTGATTTCCTAATGTTTTTAGTGTTGTCCAGATAAAATCTAAGCTTTCTGTGTAGTACTAGTGATTGAGGAACTCTTTCCCTCTCTGTTTTGGAGAGAAGGAAAGGAGATTGATGGATTGGTTCAAAGATAACTCATTAACCACCTTGGGAACAAAGGAAAGATTAGTTCTAACAGTGACCCTATTCCTACTGAAAATAAGAAAGGGTAAAACAGCCATCAAAGCTTGCAGCTCAGATACTCTAAGCATGTAAGGGCCACTAACAAAACAGTTTTCCATGTACAAAGTTTTAAGGAAGAAGTAGCAGCTGTCTCAAAAGGCTCTATGGTCAGGTAGTTATAGTAATGTTTGCAACTAAAGGTATGGCAATATGGTTTGTGATGTATAATGCTTGCAACTAAGATTATGTCAATGTGGTTTGTTTTCATTTATATAAATGTATGATTGCCTATGTCCTAAATGAAAATGTAATAAAGATGTTTCTTGTTAAAAAAATGCTCTCAGGTCAGTATTTCCAGAGGACAGATCAAGCCCCAATCATGTATTGTCACAAGGAAAAAGATAAATATAACCTTCATGTGTTAAGACCATAACTGAAGGGGACTTCCAATATGGCTGCACATTGAGTAACAGCTTAAATCTACCTCCCCCAGTGTAAAAACAGAAACTTAGCAGAGAAAGCCAGTGGGCCTAGATTTCTGGGTAAATTTCAGTAAGTGACTAGTTAGTGCACTGCCTGGATGCCAGGAAAAAAGAAATACAGAGGACATGGAGGAAAATCAACTACAAAAGGTGACAAAAAATAATGACTGGGAAAATTACTGTAGCTGTTCAGCAAAAAGCAGTGCAAGCTCCAGGCATGACTTCCAATAACCTAGAGGAAAGTATACCTTACTAAAATAAATAAAACACTGATGGAGTATATCAACTCAAACAACAAAAGGCTGGAAAAATGGAAGAAGCTTTAAAGAAATATTCAGATAAGGTGATAAAACTGCTAAAATAACAGAATCAGAGGAAAGAGCACATAGAGAAAACGTGAAATGTTTCGTTGTACCTGAGAAGCTGGAAGGAACAGCCTGTATTAATTTCATGAAAGCAAATAAATAAATAAAACAACTGAACTGGTATTCCACATCAGGAATCGTTAATTGAAAGGGCACATTGTGTGTATGCTACAAACCTGGCTATGAAAAAAACAACATAGACCTTTAATAATAAAGATGCAGTCTTATCAACAGAAGGAGATGATTCTGACAAAACTGTGGCAGAAGGACAAAATACTTAAAGTGAGAGACAGCTGAGTGTTTGTAGAGAATGACTACTCATTGTATACCAGGTAGAAGAGAAATACATTTATTCTATTATTCAGGGAATGACAAGAAGCAGGTGTGAGATACAATCTGCTATACCCATCTATCTTCAAAATAATTTTCCCTGGAGGGACAAAAATCATTTTTTGCTTAAGTACATGCTAAGGAATAAATACAAAAGTTTGTCCAATAAAAGGCGAGCTGTGAAACAGTAAAAGATTCTGCTTCTTGTTCTTCTGGTACTAAAGACCACAGAGAGACTGTGCCACTGAAACCTTTTCCAGTGTTTCAACAGAAAATGCTTGGGGGGGGGGAAGCATACGAGTTGATGTCAAAGGAAAAAAACTTCAAAGACCAATACACGTAAGGTTCAGTTAAGGCACATTTAATAACTTGCAGCAAGGAGACAAAAACATGCAAATACAAGATTTTGCCTAACTACTAACAGGAACTATGCTATTCTTATACTGTTTTACAAGACATGGCCTTCTATAGCTGACGTAATCAAACACAACTTTCAGTATTGTTCTACAGCAGATGTTACTCAGATTTCCTGCTGACATGACTAGATTTGTGAGAAACTTTTTGAGAAAAACAACCTGGCCTTGGTGGGGACTAGCCCGTTACAAGCTTCTATTGTATAGTTCTAATGCATGTGTTACATTTCAAGGTACTTTTCTAGCTCAGACACAAGCAAATGCTGATTGCAGTTTATATTTTCAAGCAGACTTTGTTCTAATTATCTATAGCTTCTGCAGCTGTGTATTTTCTCACAGCACACACGGAACTCCTTGTCTAAGTTTCATAACATTTATATAAGTGGTATTGTTCTATTCATTATTTTCCTGACACAAGCAGAAATCATCTGCTTCTCAGTAAATTTCCAAGGCATAAGCAAAGATTTTAGCTGCGCATATTTCATGACAATACAAGGTCAGAAAGCTTCTGCAATTTGTACAGATTTATGCAGTGTAAAATAGAATAAATGTGTTAACCCTTTTCAAGCTCTAAATGCACTAAGCATATTGCTAATACATATACTAATACATATTTTTTTGACATTTCCCCCATTTTAATACTTTTATTCTACTTTCAAAATAAGCATAAACAGTTTGTTTTCTTCTCCTAACCTCTTCCACTTAGGATTTGCAGTTAAGAGAGTCATTCAGTTTAAACTTATGAAAGCATTTTCAATCTTTTAACAGTTCTTCAAACTCAGTACTTTGATATAAGGTTTCAGAAACTGACATGACTATAAAGTCTTTAATCAGTCTTTTCATGCAGAGGATGCCACAACAAACACATACTCCCAGTAGGAGCATTCCTACACAAATGACAATCAGGATGTTCATTAGGATGGTACCCCACCCCCCAAACCATTTCTGGAAAAAGTCCGTCACTGGGTTTGGGCCTGGATTGGTCATGGCCGACACTTGCTGAATTACCTCAAGATGATTGTCTATCTCGTGTTTATGGTCAGGAATATATGAACAGCACTCTTCCTGGATTAAAGCACAAGTACCACCTCTCGGCCCTAGGGTGAAGTCAAGAGCTATGCGGTTTTGAAGCACTACAGTTCTCATGGCATTCAGTTCATCAGTCACCAATTCGAGAGCGGAAAAAGTTGCGTTGCTCATTACTTTGAGAAGTTTAGATAGTTTTCTCAGCTCCCATATCAATTTCACTGCTCCATATGCTGGTAATATGTCTGCCCACGATATAACACTATAACTCAAGTCCATATGTGTCAGTCCATTGCCTATAGAATGATGGTTTTTCCAATGTGCATCAATTTGTCCCACTGGATTTATAGGTTTCTTGATGACCTCTCAGACATTTCGAATTTTTCCTTGAGTCAAAACTGCAGTGTGTCATATGGCCGGAACCAAGTAACCCAAAAAACAACTGCCGGACCAATTCTCAGGTAACCATTTGTATGCCTTTCTGCCACACACAAAATAACAGTCCTCTACTTTAGTAGTAACCTTACTGTGAATATACACTCGCCCTGCATGAAACATTTTTTCTATCAATTATAGACAGTTGTTTATAAAGAACAGAATTATGTTTTACTTCAAGTGTTTTGTGCATCAATCCAAGAAATGAATCATAGTTTGTATTACAATAAAAATCTGCATTGTTACCTTTAGTGTAACATTTATAAGGAACAGTCACATTGCAATTGCTCCAACCCACCTGAACAGTATCATTTTTATAAAAACACACAGTTCCCTTTTGTGGAACAGACAAGTGCAATGCTATTTTATCTTGTGATGTAATGGTTGAGGTATCATAAATCAAGTTTTCCCAGGTCTCATTGACCCCTAGGGGGCCGTAGTCATTAATAACCCCCATATGCTGTCGGCAAAGCTGTGCACATCCAGCAATTTGAAACATTGAAAGTCTCAGCATACACATATTTAATTGCCTGGTAAGTGTTAAAGTTTGGATGCCAGTCTATGAGTAACACTTCACGTTTATTCAGTTCAGTCTGTGTGGCTTGGAAAAGGAAAGGCCACAGCAAAAATATTATTGTCACTAGTGCAGTTAACAGGATGATTATGCAATACTTCTGAGGAAAGGGTTGTTCTGCATTCCTGTTTCTTCTGGACTCTATCATTTTTACTCTTGGCATGTGACAAGATTTTTGTCCAGTTCAAAGTTCTTAACTAGTTTGCAGTGCGTCAGGTGGATCCAGGAGGCGTGCTCTGCAATCTTGACTGCAGTGGGTGTTGACAGAAGCACGTGATATGGACCTTCCCACTTTGGTGATGCCCAATTCTTTTTCTTTATTGTCTTCACCCAGATCCAGGTACCTGGGACCACTGCCACTTCTGACGGTCTGGTTTGTTCTTTATCTGAAACAGAATTTGACTGCAACAGATGTTTAGAATTTAACAGATTTCTCATGTACTCTGTGAGAAAATACACAGCTGCAGAAGCTATAGATAATTAGACCAAAGACGGCTTGAAAATATGAACTGCAATCAGCATTTGCTTGTGTCTGAGCTAGAAAAGTACCTTGAAATGTAACACATGCATTAGAACTATACAATAGAAGCTTGTAACGGGCTAGTCCCCACCAAGGCCAGGTTGTTTTTCTCAAAACGTTTCTCACAAATCTAGTCATGTCAGCAAGAAATCTGAGTAACATCTGCTGTAGAACAATACTGAAAGTTGTGTTTGATTACGTCAGCTATAGAAGGCCATGTCTTGTAAAACAGTATAAGAATAGTATACTTCCTGTTAGTAGTTAGGCAAAATCTTGTATTTGCATGTTTTTGTCTCCTTGCTGCAAGTTATTAAATATGCCTTAACTGAACCTTACGTGTATTGGTCTTTGAAGTTTTTTCCTTTGACAGATTGGTCCTTCGGACCGGAAACCCTCACTTCGCCTCGGATCAGACAGGCCAGGTGGCTTGAAACCGTACGGGGAAGAAACCACATCAGTTCTTCTTATTTGAAAAGCCCTCCGACTGAATTGTTGTACAAAAGAGGCCAGCCACTTTCTGATCTGTGACTGAAGGACGGGTTTACACGAACCAGGTGACCAATCACGAAGGCTCAGGTAAGGTGAATCTACCTTTTTTTCTGTTTTAGATCAGGGACTAGATTTGTATTGTTTTGTTGAGACTTTGTTTTTACAAGTCAGGGACAAAAAGATTACTGTCTTGTCATAGATCAGGGAAACAGAGCAGGTAGGCAGTCATTCTGAAGAGACTATAACAAAATCTGTGGTACCACATTAAAAATAAGGAGTTACGTAATGATTAAAAGGGTTGAACAAAATGGGTAATAATTGCACAAAAAGATCCCAAAATCCGCCGCTAACCGAAGATGCGAAATACATGCAGTCACAGCGTGCTGATAATATTAAATACTATTCAAAATGGGTTAATAAGTATGAATTTGATGGTAAATTAGAAAAATCCTTGCTTATCAAACTTGTCAAACAACTTAAAACCAATTCTAAAGGTTGGGTAAAAAAGCAATGTCAATTAGGAATTCCTCAGGCACACAAGGGATTGAGGAAGTAAACCGTAGGGAACACAAAAGCAATAATTCAAAAGCAATGTTTTTAGATAAGGAGGACAATAACTTAGTAATAGCATCAGCCCCTCCGCCTCCCTTACCAGAATATGAAGCAAGTGAACAAGTTAGTCCACCCCCACGATATCCTGCTGTTACCGTAAATAGAGACACTAAAAAAGCAAAGCCGTTTATTAGAGATCCCATCGAGACCAGGTCTCGAACATGGGCAGGTAATTCAAAAGGGGACATTGAGCTATATCAAATAGGTAGGAATTCACGATCTTATGAGTGAAGAAGAAATATGCCCACTTATAGAAGTGCCTAATCCTCAGGCAGGGCAAGAAGGTCAGGACCCAACTATCCTAGTGTATAGACCCTGGACTCCGGAAGACATCCGGAAAGCCACTGAGGGAATTCCCCATCCAAAAGTTAATTTTAGAAAGTTCTTAGAAGATTTACAAGGAATGAGGCTGAGTTATAATTTAAATGGAGAAGAGGTAGAAAAAGTAGTCAGACGAACTGTGGGACCAAATTGGCACATGATTATTGGTGACTGGAATCCCCGTGACGCTGCATACAGGCCCCTCCCACATAGCAGCGCAGAGCTAGACAACAGAGTGAAAGTTCTTACAGACTGTATCTCTGAGAAATGGAAGCCTAGGGCAGACTGGACTTGCATTAATCAATGCATCCAACAAGAAGGCAAAACTGTTGACAGATATCATGCCAGACTGTTAGAATGTTTTAATAACCATTGCGGAATGCAGGTTCCTGAAGATCAGACACAAGATTCCCCATATGAGCAGCAGTTAAAGAATGCATTTTTGAAAGGTAGCATTGTTCCCATAAGCAGTTTCATTACAAAGCACATGGTAGATCATCGTACAAGCAGATTACAGTCATTACTTGAATATGCTAGGCATGCCGAAAGGCATTTTAATAGCAAAAAGAAAAAGAAAGCCCAAGTATTTTCTGTAGAAGATGGAGCAGAAGTTTATGTAGTACAGTCCAGGAAAAAGGGCAAGAGAAATGCCCAGGGAAACAAACAATCTGATCAGCTATCAGAGGACTTTGAAAGGCGAAAGAAAAGGGGTGAATGTTTTAAATGTGGTAAAAAGGGACACTTGGCAGGGGATTGCAAGAAAAACAAGAAGGCAACCACGGAAGACAAGGAGGGTGAGGACTGACTATATGATGGTCAGGAATCACTAGAAGGGGACAGAAGAGAAATGACAAATGAAAATGTGATAGAGGGAGTAGAGAATGTGACAGAAGGAATGGAGGAAGTGCAGGAAGTTATAGATAGTGAAGAAAATGAAATATTGGATTTAGCTTTATTGAGCTTAGAACTTTATTTAGCAGACATGAAACCAGAAGTTACACTCCTGGTAGAAGGGAGGGAAGTCAGATTCTTGTGTGACTCAGGGGCATCACGGACTCTGATACATCCCTCCAAACTGCCAGAGAATTCAGAGTCACCTGATTACATACTAGTGAAAGCAGCTAATGGACAGCTGTATTGGGAGCCCCTCTCCCATAATATTGCAATAACTGATCCTGTTTCAGGATTGACCCAGAAAAGCAAAATTGTTGTTTCTGCAAAATGCCCAGTAAATCTCTTGGGCAGAGACCTTATACAGCTATTTAGTATAGCAGTAGTTCCGACTATGCAGGGTATGGAAGCACAGCGACAAATTGATACCTTTGCAGTGCAATTGGAGGGTGAAATGTTTCATCGGTACAGCCAGGACTTGGTTACGACTGGTCCAGGGGCAGTGACCAAAGAGTTGATGAACATAGCCATCAGCAAGTTCCCCTCCCTTGACATCGATAAACAGCATTTGTTGCACTGTACTCTGTATTATTGTAACACACCAGGACCTGATAAGGAATATGAGCAAGAATTGTTTAGAAATCATGCAAACAGATTGATATTACGTAATCTGTACTGGGACACAGAAGGGAACAGTGTAGCCAGCTGTTCATTGTCCCAGGAATTATTTGCACTTTATAAATCTAATCGATTACCACATGTTAGCTTAACTAAGGACAAGAATGTAAAATGGGTAGACTTAGGAGAAAAAGTCACGAGATGGGAAAAACAGACAGAGTTAGAACTGTCAGAACGGGGAATACAAATGCAGAAGTTGAAATGGATAACTCAGACCCACCCAGCTGTACACTTGCAGTCTAGCAAGGACAGCTGATTAGCACTCCTATTGAAGGAGGAAGAGAATGCCTTACAGAATATACCAGAAACTCTTTGGTCAACAGGAAAGTCAGATGTAGGACTTATTCGTACAGTGGGACCAGTTACTATTACGCCAAAGTCAGCATTTAGACCACAGAAAAGACAGTATCCCTTAAGAAAAGATGCAGAGGTAGGAATCAAACCTATTATAGCAGCTTTACTTAAGGAAGGGGTGCTGGTGGAATCTCCTGATTCACCATGTAACACACCTTTATTTCCTGTTAAGAAAGCAAATGGAGAGTGGCGTATGGTCCAAGATTTACAAGCTGTAAATGACTCAGTAATACCAAGGGCACTTATGGTGCCAGACCCACACACCCTGTTGAATGATTTAAAACCTCAACAGAAATATTTTTCTGTGGTAGATATCAGCAATGCATTCTTCTCAATACCGATACACCCTGACAGCCAATATTGGTTTGTATTGACATTTCAGGGGAAAAGGTATACATATACATGACTACACAGGGATATTGTGAAAGTCCGACAATATTCTCACAAGAAATGGCAAGCAACTTGGCGGGATTTAGCCTACCAAGAGGTAGTCAGATTTTACTTTATGTTGATGATATCCTGCTGGCGGCCCCCACCCAGCAAGATTGCAAAGAAGATACCATAGCGCTGTTACAATTTTTAGCCGCTGAAGGACATAAAGTAAACAAAAATAAACTGCAGCTTTGGAAAAAACAAGTTAAATACCTAGGATATGTAATATCCAAGGAGGGTAGGACATTAGATGAGGACAGCAAAATAGCGATTTTACAAGCACCAAAACCCACTACCAAGAAGGAAATTATATCCTTCCTGGGTACGACTAATTTTTGTCGGAGTTGGATTCCAAACTATGCCTTGGAATCTGCACCGCTGACTAACCTGATTTATGAAAAGCCTATGGCAGCACAGGATTTGTTACAATGGACACCAGAAGCAGAATCTGCTTTCTGCAAAATGAAACAATTAATAGCGTCCTCATTAGTTTTGGGATTACCAAACTATCATAAACATTTTTTCCAAACTGTAGATTGTAAGCAAGGTTATATGACATCAGTGTTAACACAGCAGCATGGGGACAAGCAATGCCCTATTGCTTATTATTCATCACAACTGGACCCAGTGGCATGGTCTTTACCTCACTGTGTAGAACAGTAGTTGCAGCTGTAATGGCAGTACAGGCTTCGGCCTCAGTAGTTTTGTTCCACCCTCTCACATTAAGAGTGCCTCATGCAGTCGCAATTATTTTCCTGCAAGAGAAGGTAGCATATCTTTCCCCTGCTAGGCATCTTTCCTGTATGACTATATTGTTGAGCCAACCTCATATGACAATTGAAAGATGTACGACTTTGAACCCTTCTACCTTGCTCCCAACCCCTGGAGATGGTACACCACACAGCTGCCTGCAGCTGATTGAGCAAAAGACACTGCCTAGAAAAAATCTCACAGATGTCCCCTTGGATGATGCTGAGGTGACATACTACATGGATGGCTCGTGCAAAAGGGGTCCTGCAGGACAGAACCTAGTAGGATATGCAGTAGTTTCTAATACTGACACTACAGAAGCAAAATCTTTACCACACAATTTATCTGCACAGGCAGCAGAATCAATTGCCTTGACACGGGCATGTACCTTAGCAAAGGGTAAATGTGTGAACATTTTTACTGACAGCCAGTACGCTTTTTCTACTGTACATATTTTTGCGCAACATTGGAAAAATCGAGGAATGATAACATCTACTGGCAAACCAATCAATCATGCACAGTTTATTTTAGATCTTTTAGAATCGATTCAGTTACCTCAGAAAGTAGGTATTTGTAAATGCACAGCTCATACCAAGCAACAGGATAGGATTTCAAAAGGTAATGCGAGAGCTGATACAGCTGCAAAGCCGGCAGCTTCAGAAGTATTTCTTTTGAATGAGGAATTACAACCCTCTGAGATTTTAGATGTAGAAATGTAGAAATGTTAAAGACAATGTAGACACTATGCAAGCTGAAAAACAAAGATGGGTAAAACGAGGAGCAATTCTCGAAAAGGGGTTGTACATCTCTAAAGAAGGGGAAACCGATATTGCCATCTTATTTGTTTAGATATGCAGCTTTGTTGAGCCATGGGCAGTGCCATGTCTCAACAGGGGGGATGGTACAGCTGGTGAACCAAGTGTTCATGACATACGGATTTTTAAACTACTCTAAAAAGTTTTGTTCGATGTGCCACGTTTGTAATAAACATCATGTACAAGGGGCGTTAAAGCCCAAGCAAGGGAGTCTCCCTACACCACCGTATCCGTTTTATACTATCTGTATGGATTTTATAGAATTGAACAAATGTGAAAATAAGAAGTATTGCCTTGTCATTGTAGATATGTTTTCCAGATGGGTGGAAGCCTTTCCAACTAAAAATCCAGATGCGGCAACTGTGGCGAAAATTCTCGTTAAAGAAATCATTCCTAGATTCGGTATTCCGGAAAGGATCTACAGTGACAACGGCACACACTTCATAAACCAGACCATACAACAGTTAAGTAAACATTTTGGTATTTCTTTAAAAAATCATTGTGCATACCACCCACAATCTGCAGGGCTAGTAGAGAGGCATAATGGGAGCCGACTGTACATTCGCAGAGTACATGCTGATTGCAGTTCATATTTTCAAGCAGTCTTTGTTCTAATTATCTATAGCTTCTGCAGCTGTGTATTTTCTCACAGCACAAGTGGAACTCCTTGTCTAAGTTTCATAACATTTATACAAGTGATATTGTTCTATTCATTATTTTCCTGACACAAGCAGAAATCATCTGCTTCTCAGTAAATTTCCAAGGCATAAGCAAAGATTTTAGCTGCGCATATTTCATGACAATACAAGGTCAGAAAGCTTCTGCAATTTGTACAGATTTATGCAATGTAAAATAGAATAAATGTGTTAACCCTTTTCAAGCTCTAAATGCACTAAGCATATTACTAATACATATACTAATACATATTTTCCTGACAGCTGACCAGAAGAATCAAGAGTATATTCTCCTTGTTCAGTTTTAAGAAATGTAAGAACTGCAAAGTAAAAAAAAATATATCTGGTTAAAAAAAGCAGGACAAAAGAAAAATTAGTGTGATTTTTTTCATCTTACAAAGGGGAATAACTGGCTTAAGGCCATTAGCTTAATCTAGTAACAAGTTTTAAAACTCATTCACTCCAATGGAGCTCAGGAGGTTTGCAATGTAACTTCCAATGGGCTGAGCCTAAGCCTTTTGACAGAATCAAATTATGTCCTCACATTTCAAACAAATGTTCATATCTCTGGAAGGGGTCTATATTATAACATCGAAGTCTTAAAACTCAAATGTTATAATATCGAACCCATTTGATCGAAAGACCAGAAAATCGAACAGTCAGAATAGCGAACTTTTTCCCAGGGAAAACATTTGCTGTTCCGACAAACATACACACAACACAAGCACACCAAAATAAATAATCCACACACATACACTTTACAAAACCGTACGCTAAACCATACATACACTACTAGCTATGCACTTACCTTAACCCAACCCTAAGGTCCGTAACTACTGCACACTCACCTTACCCACTTCCTAATCCTAAAGTCCCTATCGCACACTCACCTTACCTGCTCCCTAACCCTAAAGTCCCTATCGCACACTCACCTTACCCGCTCCCTTACCCTAAGGTCCCTATCGCACACTCACCTTTGTTCGCCCACTTACCTTAACCCAGTCCGTAACCTTCACTCCACAGTCGAGGAAATAGCGAAGCTGCAGAAATGGCCCACTGAATACTTTCCCTAGGAAAATATTCTGTATTCTGCAGCTTTGCTATTTTTAGTGTTCGGTGCATAGGGTTCGATATTATAACATTCGAAGTTTTAAGACTTCGATGTTATAATATAGACCCCTCTGGAAGCACAGGGACTATGAAAGAAGTATAAATGGCAAACTCTTCAGCACAAACTATTTTTATAGTGATAGTATTCTTTAGTTTCTAGGTCTTAAATTAAGTTTTATAAGTCACAGTAAAACAGTAACTATTACATTTGTAATACTTTGTAAATGACTTACAATATCTCAGCAACCACACAAGTTACACACATGCTGTCTGCAGCATTTTATTCATCTAGCTGAGGGCTTTCATATGAGGATAAGGAGTTCTGTCTGTGTTACTTGGTTGTTGAGATATTTAGAAATGTGGACATTATATCTATATAAATTTATATCATAAACACATCAGTTTATATCTATTTACTGCAATAGACAGAGGTCAAATATTAATGCAGTTGAGTTTGCTATCACGTAAGGTTTAAAATGAAATCTTTTAGAACCTTGTACATAGCATGGTTTTGAATTATTGCTACAAATATGAACAAGCAATATCTGATGCCTAGAGGCATCAGTAGGAGTTAACTGCAGATGCACCTGCATCACTTGGATGTAATGAGTTAAGAGAAAGCAAGTAAATGAAAAAATATTAAATATTATAAGGGGTTATTTTTTTAGTAAACAGTTTTGTGTCTGGTTCTCATGTCTCTAACAGAAAATCTAAGAGAAATGGCTTGGATAAAATGTTTTCTGAAAGCATTCAAGTGTTTTCCCAGTTCAGAAAGCTATCAAGACAAGACAAAACCAGACAGCACTTAATAGAACCACATGCTATACGATGAGCCTTAGCATGAATAACCTTTCTTTTAGTTTACCTCGAGTCTTTGTGTGTGGCTGCCAGTTTGGAACATTTGTTCCTATTAGGAGGGTAAAACTTCAATATTTGATGATGTGCATAGTTTTATGTGTTATTATTAAGTTAATAGGTTTTAAGGGGGTATTGGATTTGTGTGTGCGTGCATATTTTTGTTTGAGGGTTTTTGATAAAACAAAAAGTTCTGTGAGATGTGACATAGGCTCAAATGGAGCTGACAAGTAACAACTGTGTAAAAAATTAACCTGCCAAACAGTATATGCATGTATAACAAAAGCTGAAACTAGACTTTAACAAAAAAGCTGTTATACATAAAAGGTGGGCATAATAATCTCTCAATAATATGATGCTTAATATAATGTCTTTAAATGTTAACAGTCTCAAAGATAAATACAAAAAAGAAAGAGTAGTGAACTATATTAAAAACAGAGAGTGCAAATAGCTATGCTACAGGAGGCACACATGGAACTGAGCATGTGAATTTGATAAAGGTTTTCAGGATGGTTATTCAGCAAAATACCTGAGGTAAAGAAAGAGAGGTGTACTTATATTAATTGCAAGAGGAGCTCCAGTTGTAATAGAACAGGATAAAAAAGACAATAATGGTAGATTTGTAGTATTAAGGGGCTACTGGCAAGGGGGAGGATTACATTGCCATGTATTTATATTTCACTGAAAACTGCTATAATGGACCTTAAAAAAATTCTGGGAGAAGTAATCAGCCTTCAGCAAGGAATATTACTTATAGGTGGGGACTGGAATTTGATCTGCAACAGTTAAGATGTTTCTGGGGGCCCAGAAAGGAAAATATAACAAAGGGGGTAGATTTTTAAAGAAAGCTTTAAAAATATTTGGCATGGAGGATGTGAATTCAGTACTAGGAATTCGGAGTGAATCTACATATTATTCCCTGAGATACAAAAACTGGACTAGGCTAGACAGAATTTACATTTCACAGGAACATGTGCATTTAATTGAAGGTCTTGATATGCACCTAGTAACTATTTCAGATCATGTGTCAATAATAATTAAAATAAAATCACAGGGTAATGAAATAAAAATGAAACTCTGATGCTTTCCCACTTATCTGCTGAAAAGAGAGGAATTTAAGGAATGGGTAGAACAACTGAAGAATGCTAAACAGAAAATAAGGGATTACCTTGATAATATGCATGAGTTTAGAAAGATTTTTGTTAAGAAACTGTTTTTTGATAACTCTAGAGCACCAAAACGTTTAGCACAATGACTCAGGCAACAGAAATTAGAAAGGGCTGTCACCAATCTTAGGGAGATATAACAAGGAAGATAACAGGGGATCCCGGAGAATTATTAGAAATATTTTGTAAATTCTATGAAATTCTATATACAGCAGAGAAATATGGAAATCAAGAAAAGTACAAATGGAAATGTTTATGGAAGAATTAAATATGCCAAGGTTAGAGGTAGATTAGGCTCAATTACTTACAGTTAGTAGAGGAAAAGATGAGATAAAAATGGTGATGTATAACCAATCTAAAGGAAAGTCCCTAGGAATACATGGTATTTCTGTGGAGGTTTGGAAGCTAGGAGGGAAAAAAACTGATAAAGATCTGGAAGGTATTGTTTAACAGTATTTTAATTAGAGGAGAAGTACCAACCTCCTGGAAGAAAGCAGTGGTAGCTGTGATACCATAAGAGGATAAAGATCCATCAGATCCAGCTTCACACAGGCCCATTTCAATATTAAACCATGATTATACAGTGTTTGTCTATAATGGCTAAAAGAATGGCAAAAGTGATGTTGAAATTGATAGATATGGATCAATGTGGTTTTGTGGAAAGGAGGCAAACATTTGACAACATTAACAGAACATTGATTATCCAGAGGGAAGTAGAATGTAAGAAAATATCAGTGTTGTTGTTGGGTCTTCATGCAGTGAAAGCATTTGACAGAGTAAGCTGGGCTTTCTGAGCAGGGCAATGGAAGGATTTGCATTCCCTGATAAAATTATAAGTATGATTAGGAGGGTATATGAGGGATCAGAGGCAAAAATTAAAGCAGGTGTGGTCCTCTCTTATAACTTCTGCTTGAGCAGAGGAACCAAGCAGTGGTGTCCTCGTTCCCCTTTGTTATTTGCATTACATTTAGAACCACTGGCAAAGAAAATAAGGGACTCAGAAATCCAAGGATATAATTGGTATGGTAGTCAAGAAAAGCTGGCTGTATTTGCAGAGGATATTATTTTCTACCTGACAAAACCAGAGAGGGATATAACAGTATTGTGGAACATTTTGAGACAGTTTCAAATCTTTTCGGGATACAAAATGAATGAAGCTAAAACCAAAGACAATAGCAGTAAAATATATACCCACATATGAACTGGTTCAGCAATAACCATATTTATGGGGACATGTTAAAATGCAGTATTTAGGAGTATAGATTAAAAATGATTCCGGTGTGGCAGCTAAGGATATGTGGGAAGAGACTAAATAAAAGGTAATATAAAAACTGAGAAAATGGAAGCTCTGTTTTATGGATATTGATAATAAGATACAAGCAGTTAAAATGTTTTTAGTCCCTTTAGTCTTATACACTGGTCAGGTATATTTTTATTAACTAGAGGAGGAGCTGTTGATATAGCAATAACCCACACCTGGGTGTGGGTAATGCTGGATTTACCCATGGTTGGCGTGGTTTGGTCCTGAGGGCGAAGCCCGAGGGACCAAACAAAGACAACCGTGGGTAAATCCAGCATTACCCACACCCAGAAGTGGGTTATTGCTATTATACCATGGTGTTAGTTTGTTTTGTATTATGTTTGTATTGTTGTTATTTATGTTTTTGTTTGCTTTTTTTTCTATTCTTCCACTTTTTGTGAGATAAAATAGTCCACACTTTCAGTTTGTGTTTATTGTTTATTTCTGTTTTAATTTAAATACATGTTATTTTTTAGTTTTTCAGGAAATGTTAGGAAAGGGCTAGGTGGTGCTTGGTATAATATAGTTTAAGCAGTGTAGAAGTTTATAACGTGTAGTTATGTTTTAGTAGTTATAGGTATGTTGAAATGTGGTGTAGTTTTAATTTGTATTATTTTTTTTTAAATATGTAGTTTTACTATTTGGTCACTAGATGGTGGTGTTGTATGCGCTTTTATTAGATGGATGCTGATGTGGACGTTCGGTATGGTGTGTGTTTTTGATTTTGCGAGGGATGTGTGGTGTGTTTTTAGTATGTACATTTTTGGAGTTGTCTGTGTATAGGTATTGTAGGGAATATAGGTAAGTGAATGGTTTTATGAGAATGCTTGGTTTTATTGTGTTATAAGTGGTGGTTATGTAGTGTGTGTGTGATGTATTTGCGACTGCATGACTTTTTATTTTTTTAGTGTTCGAGGTGAGGGAATGAGGAGTGTAGTATGGAAATTGCTTAGTTTTCTGTGTTTTCGTTAAATTGTTGTGTGTTTTGGGTATTAGATTTACTTTACTTTACTGTTTATTTGTTGTCGCCGCATGATATTTAGTGACCGGACTTTTTGCGTTGTTTCTTGTAGGATTTACTATGTGCACGCTGGTTGGATTAGCCAATCAGCATGCACGTTTGTCGGGTTTACGATGTTCGCATGGTATAATAGCAATTAAACAATTTTATCTGGGAGGGGAAGACGGCAAGAGTCAAGTGGGATAAGCTGATTTTTCCAATTGAAATTTAAGTTGTGTACTTACCATAACTATGCATCTGTGTTGTCCATTTTTATTCTTCCTCACTGAATGGGTTTGGATCCAATCCTTGGATCCGAGTGTTGAATTCCTCCCTTTAACCATAATGCCCCTGATCACTGCTTTACCTCAGATCGAGTTTGCTGACTCTAAGCTATGTTTGAAAGAAAATGTAACATAACCATAACACTGACAGAAAGAAAATGTAACAGAACTGGGGCTCAAACAGGAACAATGGTTCCTGCCAAACTGCATCAGGTTATTCCCAAAGACAAGGACGGGGGAAGGTGGGAGAGAAGCTGACGAAGAAAGAAAATGGACAGCACAGATGCATAGTTATGGTAATTACACAACTTAAATATTTGATGTTGTCATTTTCAATCATTCCTGAATGAATGGGACAGAGTGCCCAGCTATAGTAACCTTGGGTGGCCCTCATGGAAGGATGTTCCTAAGTACCGCAGAGCCAAATGCAGCTCTATGCTGGAGATGATATCTAATTTATAATGAGCCACAAAGGTATGAGCTTTAGACCAAGTGGCAGCTGCACAAACATCATCAGTGGAAGTTCTGGTCCAAAAAGCAGATGATGTAGCCATTGACCTAGTTGAATAAGCTTTTGGTTGTCTTGACAAGGTCAAACCATTTAAGGGGTACACATGAGAAATACAATCAGTTATCCATTTGGCTATTGTAGTTTTTAAGATAGGCCTATCTGACTTGTTTTTGACAAAAGAAATTAATAATTGATCAGTCTTTCTAATTTCTTTCATTCTATGAAGATAGAAACAAAGTTGTTTATGTAGATTTAAAGAATGGAGCATGTATTCTCCTTTATTCTCAAATTTAGGGAAGAAAACTGGCAAATTGATGACTTAATTGATGTTTGCTTCTGTTGTAACTTTGGGTAAGAAAGATGGATTTGTACATAAGACAACTCTGTCCTTGTGGAAGATCTAGCAAGGCAACTTTGAAGGGAGTGCTTGAAGTTTAGCGACTTGCCTTGCCAAAGTTATGGCTACGAAAAAAACTGTCTATCAAGAAAGAAACTTGAGGTCCACTTTTGCAGAGGGTTCAAAGGGTGACTGTATCAGACTCTGTAAAACTAAAATAAGATCCTAAGGTGGAATAAGGTCCTTAATAGGTGGTCTAAGTGAAAAAGGTACCCTTAAGAAATGCCTTACACAGCTAGATGATACCAAAGGGAAAGCATTATCTCCAATGTGAAAATTTGAAATGGCAGCCAGTTGAACTTTAATAGTAGAGAAACTAGCCCTGCACTGAAAAAGAAATGCTACAAATTCTAAAACAGCAGGCACTGGAGCAGAGAAAGGATCCAGATCTCAATGATGAGCCCATAAGGAAAATGTCTTCCATTTACTTTTATAAATCTTTCTTGCAGAGGGTTTCTGAAACAAAAACAAAATTCTTCAAACAGGAGAGGAACGCCTGGAATGTCTAGCTATCATTGGAATCAAAGAAGCCATGTGGCCAGTCTCAGGCCTGGTGGGTATGAGAGGAGATCTGGACTGGGATCCAGTGTCAATGGAGGACATATTAGATGAGACCATAGGAAGAGAAAACAAATCAGCCGAGGTCAAAAAGGGGCAATGAGAATTACTTTGCTCTTCATCCTGAAAGCTTTCTGAAGAAACTTGGGAATTAGGGGTAGAGGATAAGTATAAAGAAGATTGGAGGGACAAATGTGGACTAGGGCATCTCTCACTCACTGTCCCTGATGGGAGGGATTAGGGCAAAAAATCTGCTGCACTTGTTGTTGAGGGGAGAGACAAATAGTTCACAGCATGGTTGACCACACTTGTGGAAGATCATGTTTGCCATTGACTGATTGAGAGACCACTTGTGAGGCATCAGAATAGTTCTGCTGAGCCTGTCCACTAGAACATTTGATTTCCCTGGAATGTGCATCACTATAAGAAAGCAGTTGGATGAGATCACCCATTGCCAAACTCTCATTGCTTCTCAGCAAAGAGGGTAAGATGTGGTTCTCCCATTTGTTGATGTATCAAACCACTGACGTATTGTTTGCTTGAATAGCAATTGTCCCCAGAAGAAGAGTGTTCTGGAAGGCCTGCAATGCTAGTAGGACCACTGTCATCTCCAGGACATTTATATGCAATTCAGTCTCTACTGGGGTCCACGTGTCTTGAACAGTCCATCCCAAGTAATGCCCCCCCCCCCACCCAAACTGGGAGGCATCCGTGGTCAACATAGCAATGGGTGCAGGAAGGATAAAGAGGTGACCCTGGGAAATCTCATTGGATTGGATCCACCATAGTAATGAGTCCTTGCCTGCCCTGGACAGTTTTATTGGAAATTGTAAGGGCTGGTGTAGAATGGACCATTGCACTTGTAAGTCCACTGAAGGAGTCTCATGTGAAAGTAAGCTGTTGGTACTAATGTGATTTCAGCAGCCATCGATCCCAGTGTTCTTAAAATCAGTCTGGCTGGAGGAAAATGATGAGAGAGAACCTGATTGGCATGTAACCTTAAATTACGAATTCTATTCTGTAATAAGAACGCTTGAAGATTCACTGTGTCTAGACAACCCCCAATAAACTCCAAGACTTGTACTGGTTGAAGTTTGGATTTTGCAAGATTTAAGATGATACCTAGGAGAGTGAGGCAACTGAAGAAGGTAGTCTCTGGCTGTTATCAATAGATGCCTGGTTGATGCAGTGAGAAGCCAGTCATCTAAGTAAGGAAATACCCTCTTTGGTCTGGTGGGACCTCTTGGATGACTCTTTTGTCTGGCAGCTTTTGGATTTCCAGAGCTGCTTGCTCCCATTGAGTGCAACATTGGGAAGACTTTTGTGATGGCTGCCCAGGCTTCCAGTTGCAAAGACAAGCATCCCCCTGATTGTCTCCAGAGAAGAACAGTTGGGCAACCTTCCAGGAACACTGGAAGGGTCTATCCAGGAAAGAATCTCGAGACACTTGATTTTGCGGACACCCTCTGCCTTGTGGGTGGCATCTTTCATTATTATAATTATTTCCTCCTCTGTCTCTGGGAGAAAAATATGTGTGTGAATCTTAGAAAGGCCCTTGACATTTCTGAAATGATATTTTCTTACCACTGTGCTGATTTCTTGAGAAAGATCTTTGCGGGGTAGAAAAACAGATTCCTACTGCAGATAGAGTCTTTAAATCCTGTTCACTACAGAAAGGTGTCTCTTTAATGGTGGGTCCAAAATGGGAGGATACAGCAAAAGGAGCACTGATAAATGATGCTTTAAAGGGCTCCACAGAGTCACACAAGTGCTTCCAGGTATGCCTCCTCATGAATATGCCTATACTTGCGGACCATGAGGATCCTTCAGCCGTGTGAGAGATTAACCTCATGGACACATTTGATATAGATTGTAGGGTGGCCAGTTGCAAAGAATAAGCTTTAATTTCCTCCACCAACATGGACTCAGGGGTAGAGTTAGAAAATTCCTTTATTAAGTCCCTCTGTAACCTAGTAAAATGTGCCAGGTAATTAAGCTATCATAAAGAAAAGGTCATTGATGCACATACTCGCTTTCCATATCTGTCCAAAGCCCTAGACTCTCTGTTGGGGGGTAGATAGAGGAGCTTTGTTCAGCTAGCCACTTTTTCATGGCTGCCACAACAACCACAGCATCTACTGGAATGCCCTTGGATCAATGTTGCCTGTCTGGTGGTGCACTGAGGATCTTGTCTGGGTATTTATTAATGAGCTCTGTGGAAGAAGGTTCCTTCCATGCCTGGCGGGAGACAAGGGACAAGGTCAATAAGCTCACCTGTGGCGGCCTAGAAGCTTCCAGGAACATCAATTCTGCCCGAGAAGGGTTCTGGTAAGACCATCCACCTTTCTGACATAGGATTTCTAAAATATCTCCAAATGAGACATCTTCTGGTGGAGATCTGAGGGGACCCTTTCCCTTCAGCAAAATCAGTGTCTTCTGTCAATGATTCCTGATTGGAATCTAAGTGCCTCCTTCTGCACAGCTTTTTCCAAGGAACCTCTTCAGTGGTATACTCCAGAGAGGTGTTGAAAGAAAGGGGAAGTCCCTGTGTGGGGACAGTTTGGAAGCTCTTGCAGGCTGGCTATCCCTGTGGAATAAGATGATGAGACTTAGCACGCAAATTCAGAGGAGGAAGATTGGGAATAGGATCCAAAGGGATGATAGCCAAAGAAACTCATGGATGGCAGTAAAACCCTTTCCACTACCCTGAAGGCAGAAGGTCCAGGAGAAGTAGAAATCAGCCTCCCTGCTAAGTTAATGTTTCACTCCCTCTGGTTTCTGCCCCAGGGAGGGAATTGAACCTGAGCTGTCCAGCACCAGGGCACCGAGGGGAAGCGATGGCTCCAAAACCCTCAGAGTCAAAGTCATTCCCCTGGACCCGATGCCAGCGCTTCAGTTCTAAGAATACTTCTGCTCTGAAATGCTCAGAGCAGAACAAATCAGGGAAAGTGATGGAGTCAAGGAAGGTAACATTCTCCAACTGGACTCCTGGACTCTCAGGATCTTCGGATATGACAGCTCCTAAACCGCAGGTTGGATCAGAGAAGGAGTCACTATAGGGTGCATCAAAGGTTGTAGACTCATGGATCCAATGGCAGACAGAGCCTGAAGGACACCATCTGAATCTGAGCTCTAAGGAACTTTTTCATCATCATATCCATTTTATGCTCAGAAAGACACTGGGAAGACCTGACGGAGAAGAATGAGGAGGGAGAATGAGAAATCTTTTTTGGAGTCTCCTGGAGAAAAGGATACCTCAATCTTAGGGATACTGGCTCTGGAGAGAAGCATGGTGGAGATCAGATCCATGGATCTAAAACCTTTTTGACTTTTGACCTTAGGGGCAGTAAGATCTGATGAGGTCAAATCCAAGACCTTTTTTACTTTTGAAGGTGGCTCCGAACTCAGAGTGGAAGGGTGAGATTGGACAGATGAATGCCTTCTAGATTCCCTAGTCTCCACAGCCTTATGACTTTTCAAGAGGGTTTGAGCCTCTGATATAGAAGAAACTACAGAAGAGGAAGCAGGCAACAGATCTTTTAAAATTAGTTTATTACGCCTATCGCTGACCACCCTAGTGTTAAAACCTACAATATATTTCACATAAACACGGAAGGTGAGCAGGGCCTAAGCATTACACACACTCTCTGTGGGTATCAGAATTGGGTATCTTATGCCCACAGGAAATGCACTTCTTAAAACCAGTAGGTTTTCCTGCCATACTGGAATGCTACAACAAGAAAAAACTATTAATAGAAAAAACAGATAAGATTTTTTTTTTTTCTTTTTTTAGAGAAGAAGAAACATTGAAGAATATAAAGAATATACCAACAATGGTAAAAAGGATTACCTCAGGAGAGGTAAAAAATAAGGGGGCAGACAACCAACAATGGTAGGATAGAGCCTACACTGAGTAGAAGAACAGGTCAAGACTAATTCTAAACAGGTAAAGAGAGGAAAGCACTAAAGAAGAAAGACTTAGTGGTCAAAAAATGTAAATATCACTCAAAAAACACCACTAAACTGCCTAGACCTCAAGAACGTGAAAATCCTGTCCGATCAATAGAGTGGCAAATGAGATCTGGAGTAAAGTAGTAATCAAGGGCATTATGGGTAAAGGGAGAAACTCAAGAGTCAGATCATAGACTGCAAAATAGTGGCAGAGTCTTTGAGGATTGGATCCAAACCCATTTGTTGAGGAATGAATGAAAATGACAACATCAGATCAGGGCAGATTGGGGTTATTCAATTTGAAGGTGTATTTCAGAGCAACACAGTTAAGGCTCATATACATAGCATAAGCAGAAAATTGTAATCCAAAGTGGAAACAAATTATGGTGAAACAGGAGGAAAGCTCAAGAAACAAGGAGAGAGTGGGATTTTGGATACAGACCTTTAAGGAGAATAACATTAATCATACAGCTCTAACAACTAAGCCAACATGGGAGTGGAGAAGGAAGATTTTGCTGATAGGAATTACTCCAATTAGGGATACAGACAACAGGCAAGATGGAGCTTGAATTTATTGGAGAAAAGTGGCAAAGGAACCAAGGTACTGGGAGCAAATAACTATAGAGAGAAAGATAATAGCATGGGAAGACACAAAGAATTTATTTGGACTGTAGGTTAGAGACTGATAGCAATATTTGATAGGGAGGCAAACAGGGGTGCTAAATGAATGATCAGCAATGGGAGAGTTTTTAGTGCAATCAAGAACAGAAACTGCTGTTAAAAATGAATAATTAGTAGAACATATAAAATATTGCATGATAACTATAAGAATTAATCAAATGAGGTAATAAAGGATTGGGAAGAGTGATTAGACAAGCAATTCACAAAGAGACAATGGGGAATATATGCATGTCTCCCAAATATGCAGCAAAGTCTGGAAGATTTAGGATCTTTGCTTAGAAGTGTTTACATAGGTATTCTTATGCTCCAAGTAGACTCCAAAGAATTTTTCCTCAGGTAGACAGCAAATATTGGAGGTGTGATGGGGAAGAAAGAGGTAATGTGGAACGTATTTTATTTATTTATTATTTATTTGACATTTGTTAACCAGGTTAGTCCATCTGAGCCAATGGCCTGTTTTCAGTGGAGACCCGAGGAGAAAAGCTCCAGCAATACAAACATAAAAAGATAACATAGTAGGCAATATACAAAACCCAAGAAAAACAGTGCAGCAATTCAACATAAGCAACAATTACATATGCAGTAATCAGGTAAAACGAATAACTGAATAAAAATAAAACAAAATGAAGAAAATACAACTAGTACATTTAAGTATTTACAATAATGACATATCTTACCCAAGTATCATAATGTAGTAATTTTGTGAGAGTTGGCACACTTTAAAGATTCCTTGCAGACTGCTTTGTCAGAGGTATGGGTAAGCAAATTGGTGTAGCTAAGAAACATTTTTTGAGCTATGATGCTGAATCAGAATTGCGTAGACATAGTAAGGTCTTTCTGAGTGTAATTATGGTGGCTACCAAAAAGCAATTACTAGAAAATGGAAATCAAAGTCTAAAGCAACTTTACTAGAAGTAGCAAATATAGTAAAAGAAATAAAACAACTAGAATAAGGATCTTTAGAAAAGGGTAGGAGCAAATTACAAAGAAAACATGGAAATTGTGGGAATAATACATGCAGGGGAGGAACAAGGTTTAAAAGAAGGCAGGGTTTGAATGAGCTATGTACTGTTTGACTGACAATGACTGGATAGCTTATAAGTAATGTATAATGTTTGCAAATACAGTTGTATCAATGTGGTTTGTAATGTATAAATTTTGCAAACAGAATTGTGTCATGATGGTTTGTTTTCATTTATATAAATGTAAGATTGCCTATATCATATGTGATCATTTCATAAAGATGTTTTTTGTTTACAAAATAAAATAACAGAATCTGATGTTGCCCTTCTCGTTCTGATTCACGTATGGGTCATGGATCCAACTCTGCTGCCTTCGACAGACTTCAGCTTCCAGGCTTGAACTCCTCCCTCTACCCACAATCCTCTGTACCAACCACAGCTTCACCAGATCTTGTTTGCCATCATTCGCATTGGACATGCTCTCCAGCGAGCAGTTAGTGAGAATTTAAAAAATCCTTTAATTCAGATAAGTAAAATTTTTCTTTTAAATAGTGCTTTGTATCTCTTCCTCCCACCCACTAAGCTTTTTGCAGGTGTTAAGGCAATCTTAGGTTCCATTCCTTATATATATATATATATATATATATATATATATATATATATATATATATATATATATATATCATAGCAGTTATTATTTTATTTATTTACTTTATTTTGCAGTTGTTAACTGGGTAGAATCTGACTGGGCAAGTAGCCCATTTTCAGTGGAGACCCAAGAAGATAAGCTCCATAACAATAGCACAAAAAGATTACAAACATTTTTAAAAGATTTACAAACAATATACAAAAAGTTTGACAGTTGCCAACAATCACAATTTACAAAAAGGGGAATGGAAAACAGAAAACATTACATTTCTTGAACCTTACTACAGAGAGTAATATGAAACTCATTAGTTATATAACTAAAAAACATTGTGATATTTCCATTTGGTATAAGTAAGACAAGAAGATAGCAGAATAGAAAACATTTGATCGAAGGCATGAGAAACTAGCCAGAAGTATTACAGGAGCATAGCCATTGTTGAGTAAGGTATTCTTTTAGGAGTTTTTTTAAGCTATGATGATCTGTGTTTTTCAAGATATTCTGGGGTAATAGGTTCTATTGTTTGGCTACTTTGAAGGAGAAGAGAGTCACCAAAGTAAATATGGGACTTTGTAACCTTGAGTATAAGTTAATTGGATGATGTAAGAGTCCTGGGGTTGGTATTTAGTTGCACTAGGTTGGAGAGTGGAGAGCAATTTTTAGGTTTATGAATAATGAATTGGGTAGTGGTGAGCTGATTGAGCAGTAACAGATTGGGAAATTCAAGCCAGTGTAGTTTTTGAAGAGCAAGAGCAAGGCAATGATGGGCCCTGCTGAGTATATTAGCAGAAAATTTTGCTATTTTGTTATAGCAGGAATCAAGCAGATGTAAATCAGACTTGTGAAGGTTAGTGAATAGTTGAAAACAGTAGAGAAGAGTAGATAGGAGGTGAGATCTGGCTGTGGCTAGTCTGCCATTTTGAGTAAGGTAAGGTTTGGCCCTATACAGAGCACCAAGTTTGATGTGAACTTTCTTAATTGTGAGTGATATGTGTTTATTGAATGTTAGGTTGTTGTCTATTGTGACACCCAGTAGTTCTGTTTGGTTAACTGGTTCTATTATAGTGCCATTAGTGGAATAGATGGAGAGAGGAGGTGGTTTTGCTTTGGATTTACTGTTAGAGAAGATCATTAATTTTGTTTTGTTTGGGTTTAGGATGATTTGAAGTTCATTTAGGTAATTTTCAATATCTAGAAATGACTTTTGCAGTTTATCTTGTAGTTCTTGAGGTGTGGGAGCAGATAAAATAAGAATAGCATTGTCAGCATATTGAATAATAGAAGCAGATTTAGTAGCAGTGTTTAGACTATTTGTGAATATAATAAAAAGGAGAGAGCCAAGGATGAAACCATGTGGAATCCCAGCAGAGTCTGGGAGGAGTCTGGAGAGTTTATTATCCTATTTAGTTGCCTGTTGCTGATTAGTAAGGCAGCTAAAGAACCAGTTAAGAGCTGTAGAGTTGAGGTTGAAGGAGGCTAGAGTGTTGAGTAGTAGTTGGTGGGATACCGTGCCAAAAGCTTTGGACATATCAAGGAATATAGTAGAGTCTAGCTGTCCATTGTTTTTGAGGAAGTTGATGTAGCTAGTGAAACTTATGAGAACTTATTATTATTGTTGTTGTTGTTATTCTTTTTTGGGGGGTGTTACTAGACTGTTAGCTCGGTGTTATTTAGCCAGTTGCTTCTACAAAAAGAGAAAAGAGAAAGCTGGATAAGTCTGTATGTTTTGAAAGTGTTCAGAGTGCGGACATTAGATTCTGCACTCTGATTCTCATAACAAATGTGTTTATTGTTTAGGAGCAGCACACTCACAATCCAAGTGTGCCATTTATGAGGGGTTCAACCCCAGAGCGATCGCCGATAGGTACAACAAATAAATCTTGAAACGGATTCTGCCTCCATACTCTCATTCTTCTCCAGGGCCTAACCCCCCCCCCAAACAGACTATACCAGGTTTTGCTACAGAGTCAAAGAAGCACCCTCATAAACCCCAAGGCTTCATCAGAACCTCATGCAAACATTTTTAAAACCTCTCTCTGATCTGTCTGCATCAAACTAAACGACTTTATCTATTGTGTCGGATCCTCAGTCCTTCTTGGATCTGACTTCTTCATGATCCAAGACTACTGTGGCCCCTTCGGATCCTAGTCATCCCTCAGATCCAAGGAGGTTGGATCAGAAAACTCTGTGTCCACTATTCTCTTCCTTAATCTTGGATCCTAGGACTTTGGTTCCTAGAGCTAGGAACTGGTCTCTGGGATCGTCCATTTGATCAGTGTCTCCCATGGTACCCACTAAGGTTTTACAGACTCCAAAGCATGCCCACCCTTCATCACTAGCTTTGTCTAGATCCTCCAGAAGACTTTCTGCATATGACGTGGATAGGATGGTAAGGAAAATCATCAGGGCTCAGATTCAGAAGAGGTTCTTGTCAGCTCTGTCTCCTCATGGATTCCAGCATCCCAGCCAATGTAGATTCTCCTTCTCAGATACAGCCTTTGGGATCAGAGCCCCAAGACTTTAGCCATCTGAAAGACTAGGTGTCAGATTCGAGGACCTTCACTTCCTTGACTCTGACAGTTGTCTTGACTACCTCTGCTCCAAGATCTTCAGATCAGAATGAGTCTTGAATCTGAGATGTCGAGGGTGAATCCTAGGGTAGGGGTTTGGCTCAGATTTTATAGGATCCAGCTCTTCCCCTTGGTGCTAGTGCTGTTGACAGCACAGGCCCTATTCTATCTGGGAGCTATGGATCCAAGGCCCTTGTCATTTCTTCTTCAAGCACTTTGGCCCTGATGGAGTTGGGCAGGTGTTCTCTGGGTCACTTGGCTTTCCAGATCATAGAAAAGGCTTTCTCTGCAGACAGAGAACTGACCTCTTTGGATACTGTTCTGCCCTGTCACTCCTCATTAGATCTGGGAACTGGGCCTTCCATTCCTTTCCAAGGTCAGCCCATCTCAAAGAGTATCCAAGATCTTCCACTTGAGGTAGGCCCCGCCTCTTCTGATATCACCCCTGAACATCCCATGGAGGAGGTGCCTCGGAAGAGGACATGGAAAAGTAGGCACTTAGACTCCCCCATGGAGTCCTTCACCGAGGATGTATTTTTGGAAGCTTTTGGTATGGGCCTGTCTACATCTTGGGTTACTGCCCCCTGGTGGATACCCTCATAGACCTGGTGGCCTGCCAGGCCTGGAAAGAGCCAGACACTATAGTACCTGTGCCTATGTGACCTGACAAAATCCTTTCACCCCTGAAGACTGTCCTTTTTTGTCCAAAGGTATTCCAGTTGATGCTATGGTGGTGGCAGCTGCCACTAAGAAAGAGCTAGCTGAATAAAGCTCTACTGCCCACCTGCCTAATAGGGATTCTAGAGGGATGGACAGGTTCAGCAAGCTCATTTATGCTTCAGCCACTTTCATGCTGAGACCGCTCAACTACCTGGCACATTTTACTCACCTGCAGAGAGACCTGGTCAAGGAACTCTCTGACTCTTTGGCAGAGACCATACCAACAGAGGACTACAGAAAAGCTTCTCCAAAGCTGGCCACTGTTTCTTCCCTTGCCAAATCATCCATGAGGCTCATCTCATACTCACCATAGGGTATCTTACAGGCAGTGGCTACCGGCATTGCTGTGCGCACACATGCCTGGATGAAGCTTTGTGACTTCACGGAGATCTTTAAGGTGTCTTTTGTCAATGATCCCTTTGACTGTTCCTCTTTATTTGGACCATCAGTTAAAGGCACCATGATCTGCAGAAAGAAAGAGGACAAGACCTTGTCTGCTGCAGGGATCAGGTTTTCCATCCTTCAATGGACCTAACCCAGGAATCAGAGAGGGGCCAGGAAATTTTGGTTCCATAAGTCTCAAAGGTTTTTCCCTGACCAACATAGAGAGTTCCCCTACAGAGGCAGAGGAGGGGTCGTCAATGGGAGATGACTCCCCAGGGGCACAGGGGGGCTGTAAAATCAGGGCTTCAAGGAACCTTTTTCTGACAAAGCCGTATCAGTGTTCCTGAAGAGTTGCCTGACTGCTCTGCCCTGGTGGCAGTCAGAGGCATACCTCCCAACCAGGAAACATCAAAAATCTGGACAAGGCCCATCAAAAACAGGTACAAATCTATACGCTGGTTAACATATAATTTGCATACACAATTACATAACCACACCCACTCCCATGGAATTGTGGGATACCAAGTTTCCAATGCAAACTGAAGAACAGACAACCAAAATATGGCACCAGAGTCCCCCTGCAGCCATTCCAATGTCACATTACCTGGCTAATTCACCCCATTTAACATAAATACTAATGTGTGCATACTGCTTTACTACTGCAATGATTATTTGAATTTTATTTTTACATTTTGTAGCACAACAATGCACAAACACTAACAGACATCTGCTAAACAAAGCACTACTGTATTGCAATGAAAATAGACTTAGCATTAAAACTTCTCTGCCCTTGAAACTCACATTCATTGAAACATCATTGAAACCCACACCACATCCAAAGAAAATGCATCTGGCCAGTGGTGGATAAAGATTACCTTTGGGATGTTTTCAAATCATTGGCCCCTTGCACACAAAACAAGAAACATACATGTGTTCTTTTCTTTGATACATCTTCCTGACTTTATTAAGTTATATTCATTATATAATATAGCACACTTGTTAGACAGAGCACATTTTAAATTTATTGTTTGAACATTTTTCCAGTAGGCTGTATTGTAGGCAATGAACCAAAATGCATGAATCAATAATGACAAAACTGCCCAATTCAGAGCATTTCCATCATAAAATTCTACTTTCACACCCACACTATAAATAGAATGACAGTAGTGTAAGCCATAGGCATCTTGCAAAGCTTCTCGCACTTATTTCCAATTTTAGTTTTTTTTTGGGGGGGGGGCAAAAGGTCAAAAACCAGGGACAAATTTTAAACATTGCTTGTATAATTTTGGAAAGTTGCTAGAATAAAATGTGTTACCACCATGCATGTCACTGGCAAGTCTTGAACCCATGACCCTATGCACTACAGTCAGAGCAACATACCACTATGCCAAAACAGCAGTTTACTGAAAAAATAGGAAAACTGAAACTTAATGGCTATCATTTAGTAAATTCAGTTCTCACTTCTCTCCATAGCTCTCAACCTCTTAGCACAAAAAACCTGGACAAACAAAGCCAATATTGGAGGAATACAAATTCAGTTCTCACTTCTCACCATAGCTCTTAACTCTTAGAACACAAAATCTGGACAAAGATCACAAGTGGTGGTGGCTAGGGACTTACCAGGGACACATTTTCAACATTGCTGGTATAAGTTTGGAAAGTTGCTAGAATAAAATGTTGTGTTACCACCATGCATTTGACTGGCAAGTCTTGAACCCAGTACCCTATGCACTACAGTCAGAGCAGCATACCACTATGCCAAATCAGCAGTTTCCTAAAAAACAGGAAGACTGAAACTTAATGGCTATCATTTAGTGAATTCAGTTCTCACTTCTCACCATAGCTCTCAACCTCTTAGCACAAAAAAACCTGGACAAAGCTAATAATGGGGGATACAAATTCAGTTCTCACTTCTCATTCACCATAGCTCTCAACTCTTAGTGCAAAAAGCCTGGACAAACAACAAAGCCAATAATGGGGGAATACAAATTCTGTTCTCGCTTCTCACCATAGCTCTCAACTCTTAGCACATATAATCTGGACAAAGCTCAGAAATGGTGGTGGCTAGGGACTTTAGGCTCTTTTTACCCTGTACCGAAGGTACAGGGTTTGAGCCTGACACGCACACACACACACACACACACACACACACACAGACACACACACAATCCATTATCCATTCCTGCTGATGTGTGCATGACGTGAGCTCCTTAAGCTCAATTCCGACTGGCTGGTAGCCCTGATAGAGCTGACATCATCGCGCATGTGATGATGTCAGCTCTGACGGTGTGATATTCGAAAAAGAAAAAGAAAAAAATCAGAAATAAAGGGGTGCCACTCAGGAATCATAGCACCCCTTCATTTGGACCCCAAAACCCGGTAAAAAATTTGTAATTCAGTATGGTTGAGAGGTATGGTCGGAAGTTGTTTTTCGTTGTACTCGAGCACCTGGGCCAGTTAACAAAAAATGTTTGGGTGCAAAGCATAATATCCAAAGGCTATTACATTCTCTTTCCCCTTACGCCACCAAGAGCAAGAAGGACACTCCCCAATGTTCCACCTAGTCAGAGGGAGTCTGCAGTATTAGAAATTCAAAATTTACTGCAAAAAAGAGTCATCCAAGAGGTCCTAACTGAACAGAGAGGATCCAGAACTTACTCCCGCTTCTTCTTAGTACCAAAAAGATCGGGGATCTAAGGCCAATCTTGGACCTAAGCAGACTGAACTTGCACATTAAGAAAGTGAAGTTTCAGATGGTTATGGTACAGTCTATCCTTCCATTGTTAAGGAAGGATGATTGGATGTGCTCTGTGGACTTAAAGGATGCGTACTATCACATGAAAATAAACAGATGCTCCAGAAATCACTTGCACTTCCGGCTGAGAGCCAGTCACTACCAATTCAGAGCCCTGTCCTTTGGACTCACCACAGCTCCCAGGGTGTTTAACAAATGCATTGCAGTGGTTGCAGCTCATCTCAGAATATGTTTTTGGGTGTTCCCGTATCTAGACGGGTGGCTCTTGACTGCCCCAATCAAGTGTCAATTATCTCAGGCCAGAGATTACCTTTACCAGATATCAGACCTCCTAGACATCACAATAAATCTGGACAAATTACAACCAATTCCAGTTCAGTCTTTGGAGTTTATTAGGGCTCAGCTGAACACATTTACCCAAATATCTTCATTGCCCCTACATTGGGTAGACACCTTGAGAAATCAAATCCAAACTTTACTAGTTCATCCTTCTCCAACCACCAGGCTTGTTCTTCAAACTCTTGGATCTATGGCAGCTGCTATAACACTAGTACCTCTGGCAAGGTTTCATATGTGTGTTCTCCAGTGGATCTTGGGTATGCAGTGGTCTATACTTCACCAGTCTCTATCTGCTCCTATCAAGTTGATAAAAATTTGCAGAACCCACCTGAAATGGTGGCTTCATTCTGACCTATCTGTTGGCAGACCATTCATCCTTCCCTCTCCCACAGCCACAGTGACCACGGACGCTTCCCAACTGGGGGGGCATTTCAAGGGGAAGATGACCCAAGGCACTTGGACTCCCTTGGAGACCAGAGTGCATTTCAATGTCCTAGAGATGAGAGCAGTCCTTCTCTTGCTGCAAGCCTTTCAGGACATTCTTCCTCTGGGGACTATTGCAGTTCACACAGACAATATGTCATTTGTCTGGTACATCAAAATGCAAGGAGGAACTCATCCTTACCCCATTTGCAGACAGGCCATGAGAGTTTGGGAATGGGCAATCTCTTCACTCCACTCTCTCATTGCAGCTCACAAACTGGGGAAATCCAACGTGCTGGTGGACAGGCTCAGCCGGTCCATTCTGATGCCTCATGAGTGGTCCCTCAACCAAACAGTAGACAATCAGATTTTCAGCCATTAGAGCCACCCTTGCTGTGACTTTTTTGCCTTCCCTCACAACAACAAGTGCAGCAAGTACTTCATGCTGATCCCCCTGGGAGTCCCCGAGGAACAAGCTAGTCCATGATTGGCCCTCTGGCCTCCTTTATGGTTATCCTTCCCTTCCATTGATCCCAAAAGTCCTTCAGAAAGCCCAAAGGTTGAAGAGCGCCATAATCCTCATTGCCCCTTATTGGCCCCATCAGATTTGGTTCGCCTTCTGCTGGTCTCATCTGAGATATTCTCCATGGATACTGGAGCCCAGTCAGGACCTCCTAACCCATCCATCACTAGGACTCCATCAGGATCTGGCCACTGTCAAGCTAACTGTATGGTTTCTCCAATTCTGATGATTGTTAAAGGGTTCAGGCTTTTCAAAGGGTATCTACCAACAAAGTACATACAAGTAAGTGGAACAGACTTTCTATTTGGGCCGCCAAAGAGAACATTGACCCTTATTCAGCCCACATCCCTACCATCCTTTCTTTTCTTGATTCCCTGTTTAAAGAGGGATCCAGCTTCACTACGATTAAGCTTCAACTGGCAGCCATATCCAAGTTCCACTCTGGGTTATCTTCAGGTTCTGTTGTTTCTTCTAGATTTCGTAGAGCTTTTATAAAGGGGGTTTTCCTCTTTTTAGACCCGCCCCATCAAAGACCCCATTCTTCCTTGGGATCTCCCTTTCATCCACCAAGGTCTGACTCAAAAGCCTTTTGAGCCAGTTAGTGATCGTGACATAAAATATTTGTTTTGGAAGACTATTTTTCTAGTGGCCAACACTTCAGCAAGAAGAATTTCTAAATTACAAGCACTCTGTTCTAAAACCACTTTATATTATTTTCCACAAAGAGTTTCCTTCTGTACTAATCCATCCTTTATGCCTAAAGTGGCTACTAAATCAAATATTAATCAGACTCTGCATTTATCAGTTTTCCTCCCCAATTACTCCAATAAAGGAGAGTATATGTTGCATTTGCTGGACGTTCATAGGTAACTATGGTTCTATCTTCACAGGACCAAACAGTTCAAAAAATCAGATCAATTATTTGTTTTTTTTCACCTAATCACCTGGGACATGCAGTAATAAAGGTGACTCTTGCAAAGTGGATTACTAATTGCATTTCTTTAATATATGATAAGAACTGTCTACTCCCCCTAAAGCCCATTCAACTTGATCTGTAGCCACATCAACTGCCTTTTCATCCAGAATCTCTGCTGCCATCTGTGCAGCAGCCACTTGCTCTAAATCTCATACTTTTGTGACTCATTACTAATTGGAGATTGTCCCCAGAAGTAGAGCTTCTTTTGTTTCGAACATGCTCCGGCATATCCTTCCTTGAGGCCACATGAGAGAGAATGTAGCTGGGGACTCTGACTTATACATGATCGGAATGAGAAGGACAACATCAGATTTCTAAGTTTCGTCCTTACCATAACTTGGCATCTGTGTTGTCCATTCTCATTCTGATTCACCTTCCCTCCCATCCTTGCCCCCGGCCTGAGAATTTTTTCTGAAGGATCTATGAGTCATTTCTAGGAACCTTTGTTCCTGGTTGAGCCTCTGTTATTTCTCCTTTTCCTCATCGCCTTATTTCTAATAGGCATCAAATAATGTGAGGAAGCTGTGCTTGGTACAGAGGATTGTGGACACAGGGAGAAGCTCAAGCCTGGAAGCTGAAATCTGTAGAAGGTGGCCGAATTGGATCGGAGGATTTGATCCATGACCCATATGTTAATCAGATGCCAAGTTATGGTAAGGACATAACTTAAAATTATATGGAAGCAAAACAGTCACTATGAAAACCTAATTGGAGTGCTGCGTTCAGTGGAAAATACTGCAGAAGAAATGTGGAACGTTTTGAAAGGGAAGTTGTTGAATGCAAAAAAAAAAAAAATCAAAAATGTTTAATGCCAGGATCTAGGCTCACTACATCAGGAAGACATGTTTCCATAAAAAACAAGACACTTTATTAAAAGGTGACAGAAAAAAAATATATACAAAATGGAAAAGAGGTTGAACTATGACTTTGAAAACTGAAATAGACAAGCTGGACAAATAAATTAAATGTAATGTGAGACAAGATCAAGAAAAAAATTGAAAAAAAATGTATATAGAGACATTAAGCTTAACAGGAAAACATTTTATATATATACATAACCTATACAAGGAGTAAAGAAGTACAAACTGATAAACTGTGTGTAGATTTAAAAATTTATTCTCAGACACAACAGTTTGTAGATATAGTTACAAAATCTTATGTGAAACAGTTTGCTTCCACAAAGGGGGTGATAAGTTGTTCTAATGACATCCAGTTAACCTTAGATACTGAAATCAAATTAGATTATATTGAAAAAGAACTACACAAACAGGATCCAAGCAAAGCACCGGGAGGAGACGAAATTAGTTATAATAACCCAAGAACACTTCAGCAAGAACTTACAGTACTATTATATCTATTATTTACTAGGTCATATAACTATGAGAGACTCCTCAAGACTGGAGACATGCCCTTATTAAGCCTGTCTTTAGGGGAAAGGGGAGTAGGACAAACCCAGAGTCATACAGACCCGTAAGTCTACTTTCATGTTAGTGAAAAATAATGGAGAAGATAATACTGGATAAGTTATTGTCAGAACTGGAAAAATTGGGACCTGAAACCATATATCAGCATACATGTGTTGAAAATAGATCTAGTACCACCTGTAACATTGTGGTCTATAATAACATAATAACAGCTATGAGTAAAAAGTGCACTGTATCTGACAGGGGCATATACAAAACACTGATCAATAAATTAGAACTAGGTATTGATGTACTCTTGATAAGATGGACAGCAGTACAGCTTACAAAAAAGGACACTGCAAGTATCATACAGCAATTGGACATGTGAAATTCTTGGCTACAGTCAGGATGTCCCACAGGGCTCTATCCTAGGCCCATACTTATTTAGAGTGTATCTTTCGGAACTGTCTTTTTCTTCTGAGGTGTTCTACAGTCTGTATGCAGATGACTTCAATTTGGGTAAACTGATTACATGTGTTACAGACAGGTCATGTCTACAAAAGAACTTGAGTAAATTGACCAATTGTAAATTGGGTACAGAAGAATAATATGCTGATAAATACAAAAACTAAGCATATGGGATTTGGGAGACAAATTGAAAGGTGAATATTTAGTACAGCACACAGTAATTGAAATTGTAGATTCATTGACGGACCTAGGTATATAGGTAGATCCAGCTTTGAATTTTTCTAATCATATCAACCAGTTGGTTAATGATTACAAAACTATAAGTTGTATAAAAAGATTTATAAAACCTAGGAAATCAGAAATTATGAGGTCATTGTTTGTTAGTTATATTGACCCACACGAGTATGGAATAACAATATGGAAACCTTATAACAAAACAAGCACAAGTAAACTGGAAAGAGTACAGTGGAACCATACCAAGGGCATCAATGCATGTGAAAATTTAAGTTAAGAAAGACTAAAATATCTGACAGTGCATCATATAGATATTTAAGAGGCAACCTTATTTAGGTATATAGAACATTTAGAGACAACTACCTCTAAGAATGTTTGGGGTTATCAAAAAGTAGTAGAGAATCATCAGACAACCTATGTGGAACATTCTATAGGAATGAGACGTGTAATAATTGGTTTTCTAACAGAGTAGCTGGTGCATGGAATTGACTACCAAATTCCATTAAAGCGAGAACTAAGATATTTTTTAAGAACGGCCTGGACACTTATGGGCACAACTGTTTTGGTATATCTGCAGGCTAGGTGGGCATTAATATCCATGCTTGCAATATTTGTTTGTATGTGGCAGAAAATTAAAAATGATGTTTGATTGCTGGAACTGCTGTATGTATTGAAAGTACTGTGATAGTACAATATCTGAATTTGTTAGGGATAAAGTGGTGAATATTTATATGAACAGTAGAAATGCAATTGGGCTGGTGCATGATTTTGGGAAACTATGAAGATAATGTGGGTTTTTCACATCAGCATACACAAAAATTAAAAATGGAAATCATGTTAAATTTTTATTAGACTCTCTTGCTGCGCAATCAGATAGCTGTTGTAAACCTGCAAGCACATAGTAAAAGAAGCAACATACTATCAAGGGTTAATAATCGGGCTGACAGAGCAGCAAAGGAAGCTGCTAGGTTGAATAGATTTCTGATGTTTGTAACGACCGTAACTGAATCACTTTGCAACCCTGTATTTAATTTTAATACAGTAATTACTCTGCATTATGAGATGTCAGAAAAGGAGCAAGAAAAAATGGATCTAATTAGGATGCATGAAATCTAATGATTTGGTATGACAGCATCCTGAAGGCTGCATTGTGTTAAATCAGTCTACGTCGCTTTGCCTAGTAAATCGCAGGATTTACCCAAATATATAAATAAAAATTGTTCAACAAATTTACTAAATTGTGACTGGTTCTTCAGCTTCTAATTTTCTGATTTAGCATTATGTGTTTAATTGTGAAATGTGTCTTGCCTTATAATATTCCTTTTTTGTGACTCTACAGATAGGTTCATAGGTGTTTACTAGGCTAACACCCACAAGGGCCTGTTTAAGCCTTGTCATGCATCCCAAATCTCTGACAAGTTCTGATACTCTTGATAAGTATAAGCAGGAGTTTGGGAGATGAAACATTTACAAGCAGAGGCTTGGGAGATGAAACATTTACAAGCAGAGGCCTGGGAGATGAACCATTTACAGGTTGCCTGAGTCCATAGGTGCCAAACCAGGGATGAATTTCCTGTTCCCCATCCAATTGTCCAAGTGGCCCTTGAATAGGGTTAGGGAGGAACTCTGCTTCACATATTATCTACTAAGAGGCGATCTCTGCTTGACTTAAAAAAACATGTCTGACCCAGCTCTGTTAGAAATGCTACATCTAAAGACATCCCAGTCCCCCGCACCACATGTTCTGGAGACCTCAGTGTCATTACCACAATCAACAGAACATGCTGGAGGGACAGGTTCATAACCCAGAAACTGCCCATGCTCTGAAACAGACTTCCCATACATGTCAAGCAGAGCACCTCACTGGCCCACTTCAAGAGAGATCTTGATGAGTGGATGGGAAATAGAAAGTACACCCCGGGGATCACTCCAGTGGCTCAACTTGATAGAGGCACTGGGAACTAACATCAGGTGGCACGATGCCAGGGCACTTCTATGGGCTAGCTTTGAAAAGGCTTCAGGGCCATTAGCCTAGTACACACCTATAAACCTATGAACATGGATGGGGAGTCTGTTCCATACATGGGGTAGTCTCTGGGATACATATCTATCTCTCCAAAAGGTCCTATTTATATCATAGACAAGATTTATGTCTTTAGAACAGGCAATTCTGATGCTGTTTGTTTTGTTGTTATGCAGGAGGTTCATCAGATTAGGGTCTGACAATGCCATGTATGCCAGGCATAGATCTCCCCTTAAAAAACTGTAGGAGACAAAATACAGGGTTAGGGCCTTGAGGTGGTCTGCACAGGAGAGTTTATGTACGCCCTGTATTCTTTTAGTGAGGAATCTCTGTGGACGTTACAGTTGTTGGATATGCCTGGTTAGGTACATACCAAAGGGAACATTGTACTCACTGATAGGTCTGTTGAATGCCGAATATAGTGGAACAATGACTTCCTTGCACTTAGATACCATACTTTTGTTTATAAGTTGCGCAACATAGAATGACAAAATGAAAAAAAAGTCACGGGTATTCAGAACTTCCATATAGCTGAAACACCTGATGTCCTTAAGGGTCATTTGCATATATTTCATTATCCTCTTTTACAAGATGCTTTAAGGAATCACACAGTGAAAACTGTTGCTTGGCTAGGATTTTCTTCTATTTTTTTTTACTAATATTCTGTGAAATGGTAGTCTTGGATTTAGTATATGCAAGTCCAATTTTTGGCTATTCAGTCTTCACATTTCGGGACTAACTATAGCAGGTTCCAACATTTATATATCCTGGAGTAAAAAAAAAAAAACTCTGTTATACTGAAGGGGGAACAGGATGAATATTTCCCTGTGCCAGAAGGTCCAGTAACAGAAGAACTAGATGGAACTGACTTTGTGGAGGTTCAGGGATTCCAGAGAAAGGGGAATGAGGCTTCTAAAACATTTTGTACTCTTTTGTTACGATGTAAAGAACCTAACATATCTGTAGTGATATTCTCCCAGGCTGGGGGAAAGAGAGACAGACAGTCTTTGGGATATGCAAACTAGCTAAGGGGAAGGTGAAAAGGTAAAAGTGGACAGTCATAAGGTTGTGAGTTTATCAGAAAAGGAAGACTTAGACTCCTTCTTATCTTGTCCTGATTTGTCTTGCAATATCATTAAACCTTTTGTCTTTTTGTGATGTTTTTATTCTCTTCTCACAAAAGGGCATACTATAATTGGATAATTTCTCTCAAACTTATACTAAGTAAAGTAAAATCTGCTTCCAATCTTGTGTAACTTTCTCCTTGCCCTGTAAAGTCTAAAACAGATCAATAGCCATAAATCCAAGCAGATGTTGTTTGTCAAGTAATGAAATAAACAATTTGGCCTTGACATCCCACGGCAAGAATTGGGGTCTTAATCAAGACTATCTACAAATGACAGATCCCAGAGATGTCCAGGATGGCTGCACACTAACAGCTTAATTTCAGCTGTCCCAGTGTGAAAACAGAAAGTCAGAAAACAGAGCCAGTGAATTTGTCTTTTTGGGTAAATTTTAGTAACTGGCATGTTACCTTAAAGAAGTTCGTTCCCTGCTGGGTGCTGGCATTTTTCTGAAGCTAAATTGTTCGACTTCGTTCCCAGCTTATATAAAGCTTCCCACTCAGACCGGTAAAGCTGCTTTCTGTCATTGGCTCCGCATTCAGACTGGTAAAGCTGCTTTTTGAGGCTCCATTCCCAGCTTACATAAAGCTGCTGCTTCCCGCTCCGCAATTTGGAAGGGTAACGTATTAGAGCTGCATAATTTGCCGCCAGCTGGAAAAGCTTCTTCCAGCTCAATTCCAACTGGCTGGTCCAGGGAGCCTACAAGGGAAAATATAATAAAAGGGGGTAGATTTTTGAATAAATTTATGAAAATATTTGGTACTTAAGATGTGAATTCAGTAATGGGAGTTTAGAGAGAATTTATATATCATTCTCCAAGGTACAAAACTTGGGCTAGGCTAGACAGAAGATCTATTTCACAGAAACATGCATTTAACTGAGTTTTGATACACATCAAATAAATATTGAAGATCATGTACCAATAATAACTAAAATAAAAATGTAAGGTAATGAAATAAAAATAAAACTGGTGTTTCCCCACCTATCTGTTAAGGCATGGTAGTGGAAATTATTTGGAAGTTATTAGAGAAGACAGAAATTACATCTGAAAATATAGCAAGGGAGTGGTATAACATTAAAGTGGAGTTTAAAAATAATGTAGAAATAAAAGAAAAAGAGATAACCGTTTAGAAGTAACAATAATTATTTAGAGGGACTGACAAAAGGTTAAAGTATTGCAGAATAATGCGAATCCCACAGAACAAGAAAAGGTGCAATTACAAAGTGCCAAAGAGAGAATAAGGGGCCTAACTCAATAATATGCATGACTTTAAAAATATTGCTGTTAAGCAACTATAACTACATAGCACAAAAACTTTTAGCCCAACAGCACAGGCAACAGAAAGTAGAGAGGATTGTTGCCAACCAAAGGAAAATAACCATCGATCCTGTAGATGCATTAGAAATACTTTGGAAATGTTATGAAAATCTGCATAAAGCAGAGAAATGTGAAAATCAGAAAAAATACAAATGGAAGTGCTTATGGAAGAATTAAATATGCAAAGGTTAGAGGAAGATAAGGCTCAAGAACGGTGATGATGTATAACCAATGTACAGGAAATTCCCCAGGAACAGATGGTATTCTTGTGACAGTTTGGAAGTTAGGAGGGAAAAAGGTGAAAGGTTTTGTTTAACAGTGTTTTAAAAGGAGGAGAAACACCAACATACTGGAAGAAAGTGGTATTGGTTGTAATACCTAAAGATGGTAAAGACCTATCAGATACAGCATTCATATAGGCCTATTTCAATTCTAAATCATGATTATAAAGTGTCTATGTCTATAATGGCTAAAAGAACAGCAACATTTATGTCAAAATTGACATATATGGATTAATGTGGTTTTGTAGATGGGATGCAAACATTTGACAACGTTAATAGAATAATGATGATTCATAGGGAAACAGGATGTAAGAAAATATTACTGTTGTTAGTAGGTCTTGATGCAGAGAAAGCATTCTACAGATTAAGCTGGGATTTTATGGGCAGGGCAATGTAAACATTTCGTTCTCTGATAAAATTATAAGACTGATTAGGAGGACATATGAGTGATCAGATATGAAAATTAAAGTGGGAGTGTTCCTCTCTAAGTTTTGTTTGAGCAGAGGAACCATGCAGGAGTGTCCTCTTTCCCTTTTTATTTGCATTATATTTGAGCCATTGGCAAAAAATAAATAAATAAATAAAGAACTCAGAAATTCAAGGATATAATTGGTATAGCAGTGCAGAAAAGTTGGCTTTATTTGCAGATAATATTTTATACCTGATGAAACCAGTAAGTGACATTTCAGTGCTGGAGAATGTTCTGAGACAGTTTCAAGTCTTTTTGGGATACAAGATTAATGAAGATAAAACGAAGGCAATAGCTGTCAACTATGTACCCACACATGAATTGGTTCAGCAATACCCATATTTATGGGGACATGATAAAATGAAGTACTTGGGTGCATGGATTAAAAACAATTCTGTTATGGCAGCTAAGGATATGTGGGAAGAGGCTAAACAAAAAATACAAAGCCTGAGAAAATGGAAGCTCTGTTTTATGGACATGGACAGCAAGATACAAGCAGCAATATGGATATGCACAGCAAGATACAAGCAGCAATATGGATATGCATAGCAAGATACAAGCAGCAAAAATGTTTTTAGTCCCTTTAGTTTTATACACAGGTCAGGTATATTTTATCAACCAGAGAAGTTGTGGATAGCAATTAATAGAGTTGAAGGATTTTATCTGGGAGAGAAAGAGGGCAAGAGTCAAGTGGGATACATCGACCCTGCCAATTGAAGTAGGTGGTTTGGGATTACCTGATTTAAAGGGGTATTTCAGAGATACACAGTAAAGGGTCCTATACATAACACAAGCAGAAAGCTGTAATTCAAAGTGGAAGGAGATGATGCTGAAATGGGGGAAGCTCAAGAAACAAGGAGAGACTGGGATTTTGGATGCAGATCCTTAAGAACAGTAACCACACAAAATATTATATTTATAAAGTAGCAGACAGTAGTCTAAGAACTAGGCCAACACAGGGATGTTGAAGGAGATTTTGTCAACAGGAATGACTGCAGTTAGGGTTACAGAGAATAGGCAATGAGGAGCTTGAATTTTCTGGCGAAAACTGGCAAAGGAACCAAGGTATCAGAAGCAAAGAATTAGAGAGGGAAAGGTAACAGAATGGGAAGAGGCCAAGAATTCATTTGGAATGCAGGCAGGAGATTGCCTTCCCTATCAAGGACTGATATCAGAGTACAGGCAAAGAGAAAGAAATATGAGAATCCTTAGTAACAGGCCAGAACTGGTAGAGTTTTTAATAGAAGCTAGAACAGAAGCTGCAATTAAAAAAGGTTTAATTTAGTAGAGCATATAAAATATTGCACAATAAATATTGAAATCAATCAGAGGAGGTTAGAAAGGATTGGGAAGAGAGACTAGATAAACAAATACAAAAAAACAATGGAGGATGTATATATGGCTGCTAAATTTATTTTTATTTATTTTATTTTACATTTGTTAACCGGGAAAATCCAGCTGGACCAGGTCCATTTTCAGTGGATGCCCAGGGAGAAAAGCTTCACAATTAACATATAGTAAGTAGTTAATACAATGAGAAATATACAAAAAGAGAACAGAGTAGATTACTTACAAGCAGAGACATTCAATAATTTGTTCTCAATAATTTACAGGCATTGCAGCATTGAAATACAGTTAGATTAACATTTACAAATAGGTAGAACAGACATGACTACATGTGCTATTTTTCACTAGCAGTACATACAGTTTAAGAGAGTTTACATTTCTAGTAAGTGTACACTGTAAGAAGTACAAAGACCAGTGTGACTTATTATAAGAAGTATGTATATCAATGTGAGTAAAATAATGTACAATCTAGACTGGAGTCGTTTGGAGGAGGAGAAGAAAAGGTATAGAGATTGTCAATTGTCGATTGTCAAATATGCAACAAAGTTTAGAAGATTTAGAATCTTTGCTCGGAAGTGTTTGCATAGGTATTTTATATCCCAAGCAGACTCCAAAGAATTTTTCCTCAGGTAGATTGAAAATGTTGGAGGTATGATGGTGAAAAAAGAGGCAATCAGGAAAAAGAAGTTATGTACCTATCATAACGTTCCATGTTAGTTGTCTTCATCTCACCTTCCTTCTTGCTGGTTGGGTTCGGAGCCAATCCTCGGCTCCGACTCAGCTATCTTCAATAGCTCGAGAGCTGTTTACTGGCTCGAGGCTACCCCTTATTCCATAATGCCTAGCGATAGCTACTCAGATCTCGTTTGAAATAGTTAACTCCAGACATAACATAATTAATCAGTCAAGAACCAGTTGACTACACCTGCCATATTCTCTTAAGTCAAAAAAAGGAAACAAGAGAACACACAGCCAGTGAAACAGAAAAAAACTCCTCTCGATCCACTAGGACAGGGGGATGGAGGGTGGGACGCAAGAAGGAAGGCGAGATGAAGACAACTAACATGGAACATTATGGTAGGTACATAACTTCTTTATGTTAAGTTGTCTATCTCGCCTTTGTTCTTGCTGGTTGGGACAGCGTCCCTAGCACCTAAAAACCTGGGTGGCTCAGTGGAACAGACTCTTCAGAACAGTGGAACCAAAGTCGGCTCTGCTCCTGGAGACCATATCCAACTTGTAATGAGAAATAAAGGTATGAGGGTTTGCGCACGTGGCAGCTGCACAGATGGAATCCATGGAAAACCTAAACTGGAAGGCTGCAGAGGTGGCCAAGGCCTAGTAGAATGACCTTTCAGTTTAATAGGTAATTGTTTGTTCCTTAACTGATAAATGAAAGAAATAGTGTGTGACAACCATCTGGACAAGGTTACTTTGTAAACTGGGAGACCTTGATTGCCCAAGGCGTAAGAGAGGAATAGTTGGTCCGATTTCCTTACTTCTTTAGTTCTGTGCAGGTAAAAATGCAATTGCCTATGAACACCCAGTTGGTGTAGTTTGTATTCTGCCTTGTTGGTACGATTAGGGAAAAGCACAGGAAGATCTATAGGTTGGTTTAAATTACTTTCTGAGCAGACTTTAGGGAGAAACGAGGGATTAGTCCTCAGAGCAACCCTTTCCTTATGGAAAACCAAGTATGAAGGATGAACACATAGCACCTGAAGTTCGGAGACACGTCTGGCTGAAGTAATAGCTACCAGAAAAAGTGTCTTCCAAGATAGGAACTTGATAGAGCAGGACACTGCTGGTTCAAAAGGGGGAAGAATTAAGGAGGTTAGGACTAAATTAAGGTCCCAAGGAGGAGGGGGATCTCTCACTGGAGGCCTAAGAAGAGTTGCCCCTCTCAAAAAATCTTTAAATAGCTTATGAGACATAATGTTAGAGTTCGAAAAACCAACATGATAGTTAGAAATGGCCGCCATTTGTACCCTGATCGTAGAAGCAGTGGACCCAGAATGAAACAGTTGAGCTAGGAATTCCATGATTTCATGGACTGGGGCTGTAAAGGGATCCACATTCCTAGTCTTTGCCCAACAAGAAAAATGTTTCCATTTGCTAGCATAAGTTTTCCTCGTTGTAGACTTGTGAGAGGACACGATAATGTCACGGACTGCTGGGGAAATGCTGGGAAGCCTGGCTAAGGTTGGAAGTGGAGCAACCAAGCTGTGAGCTGGAGAGTTTTGAGGGATTGATGCAACCCACCTGATTGATGAACCACGAGGTCCGGAATTGGGTCCAGAGTCCAGGGTTGATCGAGAAGGTAATGGTGCAGGAACGGGAACCATATCTGTCGAGGCCAGTAGGAGGCAATGAGGATCATTTTGCAACCTGATATTGCTTTCTGTATAAGTTTGGGTATCAGAGGGAATGGAGGAAAGGCATAAAGAAGTCTCTGGAGCCAATCGTGGACTAGAGCATCTCTGGGTGTGTGACCTGGAAGCGGAAGAAGGGAGAAGTAGTTGCTGCATTTGCTGTTGAAGGGGGTGGCAAAGAGATCACAGCAAGGCTGTTCCCATTTGCGAAAAACAAGATTTGCAACTTTCTGATTCAGAGACCACTCGTGAGGCATTAGAATAGCTCTGCTCAACCTGTCCGCTATGATGCTGGATCTCCCAGGGATGTGTGTCACAATCAGAAAACGTTGGGAGGAAATTGCCCACTGTCAAAGTCTGAGTGCTTCTCGACACAGGGGGTAGGATCTGGTTCTGCCCTGCTTGTTGATGTACCACACCACTAACATGTTGTCCGTTTGAATAGCAATGGTCCCAGGAGGAAGAGAGTCTTGAAGGGCTTGCAACTCCAGGAGCACGGCTCTCATTTCCAGGAAATTTATGTGCAGAGGTTGCCACATGCCTTGGACTGTCCTGCCCAGATAATGCCCCCCCAACCACCCTATCAGGGAGGCATCTGTCATCACTGTGGCTACCGGAGGGGGTTGTATGAAAGGTCTGCCCTGAGTAAGTAGTGGAGAGACCATCCACCAAGAAAGATGCCTTTTGCATGCATCCATGATCATTATCTTGTAAGTCATGGGTAGCTGTTCTGCGTAAACAGAAGCCACTGAAGAATCCTCATATGAAAGTGTGCCAGTGGGATTAGGAGAATGGCTGCTGCCATGGAACCCAGAGTTTGAAGGATGTACCTGACTTGGATCCTTTTGATCTGCATCAGAACCTGTACCTGCTGATGAACTGCGGACACCCTTTCTGGTGGTAGCCTTGCAAACATATCCCTTGTGTCTAAGTCTGCTCCTATGTAAGTGATAAATTGACAGGACAGCAAGGCAGATTTTTCAAAATTTATTGTTACGCCGAGCTGTAATCAGATTGTGATTGTGTAGTCCCGTGCTAGTATGAGTTGATGCCTGGTGGTAGCAGTAAGGAGCCAGTCATCTAAATACGGAAACACCTGGAATCCTTGACGCCTCAGGTGAGCCATGACCACTGCCATACATTTGGTGAACACCCTGGGGGCTGTGGTGAGAGCAAAGGGCAGAGCTCTGAACTGATAATGACTGGCCCCCAGCCGAAAGCAAAGATATCTCCTGGAGCACCTGTCCATCTTTATATGGTAGTACGCATCCTGAAGATCTATAGAGCACATCCAATTGTCCTGACCCAGAAAGGGTAGAATGGACTGTAGCGTGACCATCTGAAACTTCATTCTTTGCACAGTCCTGTTTAGTCTGCTGAGATCCAGAATCGGTCTCCAGTCCCCTGTCTTTTTTGGTACTAAAAAGAACCTTGAGTAAGTTCCGGATCCGTGCTGGTCTGCCGGGACTTCCTGGATGGCTCTTTTTTCTAGCAGTTTTGAAACTTCTATTACTGCTTGCTCCTTCAGATTGGGTGGAACATCTGGGAGGGTCTTCCTTGACTGTAAAGGGGGTTGATGGAAGGGAATTTTGTAACCTCCGGATATAAAGGACCGTACCCATCTGTCTCGTGTTAAACTTCACCAGGCTTTTGGGTACAGTGAAAGTCTTCCCCTGACTGCCTCCAGAGATGAGCAGCCGGGCAACCCTTCAGGGATGCTGAAAGGGCTTATCAGAGAAGGATTCTCTGTTGCCCTGGTTCTGCGGTCCCCCTCTGCCATGAGGGCGGCATCAATTATTATTGTTTCCCCCTCTGCCTCTAGAGGAAAAATCACTACGTGTGTCAGGCAAGGCTCCCCTGAGATTTACGGAACCACATCTTCCCACTCTTCTGACCCTTGGGGTAGGGTCTAGAGGGAGTGGAAAATGGACTGCCATGGCAGAGACAGTCTTGCCTTCTTGCTCACACCTAGTCAAAGTGTCTTTCACCTGTGGTCCAAAAGAAAGGAGCCATCAAAGGGAGTGTTGGTGAAGGACGCTCGAAAGGGTTCCGCAAAGTTACACAGCCGCATCCAGGCATGCCTCCTAAGGGCCACCCCAGTACCAGCGGCTCTACTCGCCCTATCGGCTGCATAGGAAATGAGCCTAATGGAGGAGTTAACAACAGAATTAAGCGTCACTAGATGGGAAGTTACCTTGGCTTGTGCTCCCTCAGCTGTTGGATCTTGTAGGGTATCTCTGAGCTCTTTAAGGAAATCCCTTTGAAGCCGGGTAAAATGACACAGCTAGTTCAGTGACCTCATAGAGTAGGTCGCTGATGCGAACATTCGCTTCCCATATCTGTCCATCATCCTAGACTCCTTGTTGGGGGGTGGACAGACGAAGAGGTCTCTGCTAACTCTTTTTTGGTGGCTGCTGCTACCACCATAGCATCAACAGAGACACCTTTTGAAAGGAACTGCTTATCCTGGGGTGCTGTAATAAATTTACTAGATCTCCTCGGAGTTGGTTCCACTGTATCCGGAGCTGACCAAGCCTTTCAAGCCACCACTGTCATAAGTGGATCGAAAGGCGGAGACACCCAGGAGGTGGAAGGTCGGGAACTGAAGGCATCCAGAAATACAGACTCATCCTCAGAAGGGGCTAGGGGATTCCAGTTCCCCCTCTGCTTAAGCATTTCTAGGCTGTCCAAGAAGGAAACTTCTTCAGAGGGGGATCTCAGCGACCCTTCCGAATCATCTAAGTCTGTATCAGAAGTGACAGACTCGGGGGAGTCAATATGCTTCCTCTTACACTTTTTCTTCCAAGGGTGCTCTTCTGAGTGATCAGGAGAGGCTTCAGAAGAGGAGGAAACACCCAATGGGGTGTCCTGAAGCATCAGTTCCCTACTCTTGGGGTCTGGAGGAGGAGCAGAGGTTGGCACAGGCACTACAGGGGACGGAGCCGGTGGGGCTGATAGTGGAGTTGACTCAGGGGATAGCACACTCTGCATGACATCGAAGGCATCCCTACCATGATGCAGAGAAAGCTTCGGTTCTGAAGAAATAGGAATCTTTCTCCACACTGAGAGAGACAGCTACGAGGTCGATGTAGGAGCCGAGCTCACATGCGCCGAAGCTCTGAGAGGGAGAACGGGGTCGGACAAGGATCCGATGCCACTCGCCCTCTCGGAGTAGACGAGGGAGCCTTGGCACCTAGATCCCTCGATGGAAGGCACCACCGAGGGAATCAGAGCCAATGTCAGAACCGGAGATAGAGTAATCGGAGCCGACGGTTTCACTACTCGAACCCAACGAACTCCACCTCTGAACTCATTGGAGTCGGAGGAGGAACATCGAGAGAAGTGGACAGAGCTGATACCTGTTGAGGAGGGCTGGACAACAATTTGACTAGTGCCTGCGACTTTAGCAACCTACTGACCACTCTCTCCACATCGTTATCCAACAGCCTAGAGGATCGAGAGGAGTGAGAGGATCGGTGACTATGCTCACTCTGAAGTAAAGGAGACGGAGGAGCTGAATGCTCCGATTCTAGTGAGGGAGACCTCAGCCTCTTGTGGCTCCACGATGGCTCCGAAGCCTCTGATGGAGCCGATGGGGAGATTGTCTTGTCAGTGCCAGCTGGAACCGTCGTGGAAGGTAAATCCTGAACCGAAGATGGCTCCAAACTTGAAGCCAACGGCTTAGTGGATTTAGGGGATTTCACAGGCTGTGAGTTCTTGGCCGGTGAATCCTGGGGTTTTAAAAGACCCCTAAGAATAAGCTTATTTTTATGCCCCTGCAGGACTCTTGGACTAAAGGCATGGCAAATAGAACAAGAGTCCTGCAGGTGCACAGCGCCTAAACAATAGACGCAAGAAGTGTGCCCATCTGTCAGAGACATTTTCTGACAGCATGAGTCACACTTCTTGAACCCAGAAACCTTGGATTCCTTTGACATCCTTGAAAGTAGAAGGAAAAAAAACAATTCTAACAATTACAACCAGAAGCAATATACAGTCTACAAAAAACACACTACTATAAAGACTATAGCTATAGTTTTTTTTTTTGTTTGTTTTTTTTAAGATAATAGGAAAGCCTCTAACTTAAATGGCTAACCTGACAAGAAGAGGTAGGGGGGGGGGGAGAACTCTCTAAGTTAAATGAGTTCTACAAGAAAAAGGAGGGATACTACAAGTTAAACAACGATCTATCACAAAACAAGACTATTGTTAATAATAAAATACTAGAAGGGTTGAATTCTAGTGAAGAAAGTTATACAAAAACTTTATATGAGCCTGAGCCAGAAAAATGACACCTCGCAGCTGAAGCAGCAAACAAGATCTGGGTAGCTATCGCTAGGCATTATGGGATAAGGGGTAGCCTCGAGCCAGTAAACAGCTCTCGAGCTATTGAAGATGGCCGAGTCACCAGCAAGAACGAAGGCGAGATAGAGAACTTAACATCATATTTTATGGGAGTGTAATGAGATGGCAGACTAAAAATTCTCAGCAAACTACTCTATCAGAAATACTGGGTGAGCAAATTGGTGTAACTAAGGAAATGATTTTATTTTGAGCTGATACAGAATTGGAAGTGCCTAGATATAGTAAGGTTTAATTTTGGTGACTGCCAAAAAAAGCAACTACTAGAAAAAAGAATCAAAGTCTAAACCAACTGTACAAGATGTACTGAATATTGTAACAGGGTAAGACAACTGGAAATGGGATCTTTAGAAACTAGTAAGAGTAAATTACATAGAAAAATGGGAGTTTTGGGAACAATACATGCAGAATAATGTTTTGGAGGAGGATTGTGGTATAAGAGAAGGCAGGAACTGAATGAGCTTTGTAATGTTTGACTAACAACAACTGGAAAGATCATAAGTGATGTATAATGTATGCAACTGAAAATATGTCAATATGGTTTGTTTTCATTTAAACAAATGTATGGCCGACTATGACATAAGTGATCATAGGAGAACTTACAAGCCTGGCCAAGTTTTACCCTTATTTCCACGATCAGCACCTGTCACCCCTGTCCAAGAGGGACATAAATGGGACCCCTGGGGTGAACTTACAGTTATCCATCCAATTGTCCAGATTGTGTCTGAAGAGGGCCAATGAGGTGCACTGCTTGACATGAAGCGGGAGTCTGTTCCAAAGGTGTAGCAACCTCTGGGAGACAAATCTGTCCCTCCAGCAGGTTCTATTAATGCCACATACCAGGTTAAGGCTATTAGTGTGAGTAACTCGTGTACAATTTGACTTATGGATATGCAGCATATCCAATAAAGCAGGGTCAAAGACTGCCTTTATATGAAAGGCAGTCCTCTGAGTAGCCTGTATGAAACAGAATAAACTGACAGTGATTTCAGATGATCCTCACAGGACAGATGCTGAAGACCTTGAATTTTCCTTGTGAGGACCCTTTGTGGTCTCTCCAATTGCTGCAGGTGCTTGGAAAGGTAAGATACCGAAAGAGGCACTGTATTCAATTATTGGCCTGATGAGAGAAGAGTACAGGGAGGTTATAACTTCTTTTTTTTTATGGAGGCAATGCCCTTACTTATGAAATGAATATAGAATGCCCTTCTTACCACTGTACACACATAGAGATCAAAGGTAAGGTTGCTGTTAACCGTATGCCCAGGCCTCTCACCATTGAGTGTGTACTTAGGGTGTTGTTATTGATGTGGTAGTTAGCAGGAATATCACTCTTGCTGAAAGGGATGATAATAAATTTTTTTGCATTGAGTTTAAGGCCATGACATTGGCACCAGTCATTTGTTTGTGTAAGACCCTCTTGTAGGATGTTGACAAAATTTGGAGATTCTATGACTTTTCCTACTTTGCAGTCATCAACAAACTTTGTCAGCCACAGACCTTTAGTTTTAGTTTGCATTTTGGAGAAATATATTCCAAACAGCAGAGGTCCCAGGACTGATCCCCGTGCAACACCACTGGCTACAGGTCTGCTTTCAGAAGTGGAATCCCCGATTTTGGCTATATGGGTTATATCAGTGAGCCAGTTAGCGACCCATCTAATGATATATGGGTTGACACCTAACTGGGTGAGTTTGTCAATAATGCTTGAGTGGGGGATAGTGTCAAAAGCCTTGGCTAAGTCAAGGTAGGCTGTATGCACAGATTTCCCCTCATCAAGGACCTTGCTGACTGCCTCAAAGACTTTGACTAGGTTTAACAGGCATGATCTCCCTTTGACAAAGCCAAATTGAGTAGGGTCAAGTATTTGGAGGTTACCAATGTCTTTGTTGATAAGGTCCATGATGATTCTGTCCATGCCCTTGCAGATAAGGCTAGTCGGGCTAATAGGGTAATAGCTGGGTCAGTGGAAGCACCAACTTTGTGCAAGGGAATAACAGTGGCCTTTTTCCATACAGCTGGAATGAAGCCAGTGCTTAGACTATGATTGAAAAAAGTACCTCATGGTGTTGCTAATTCTTGTTGGAGCCCACATTGGATGCAGCCTGGGATGTTATCAGGTCCCATGGATGCTGTGTTTTTGACCTTAGAGAGGGCAAGCACAACCTGCTCTTTAGAGATACAGGGTAGAGGACAGGTAGTAGGGATGTCTTGGAGTAAGTGTGGTGGGAAAGGGGAGTGAAGTTTTCACAGAATCTGTCGGCTGACAGGTTAACAATGTTCACAGGCTCGGTATATGTGGTATCATTAACTACCATTTCAGCACAAATCTGAGCCTTTCATTTCAGGTTACGGATATAACTAAAGAGTGCCTTATGGTTGTCCTCATTTGAGCAAACTAATTAAAGATGTTTTTTGTAGTAAAAAACAAAACAAAACAAAAAAAAAACACCTACAAATGAAAGACCCTGACACAAACACTTTAGAAGATGCAAAAGCAGTGTCATAACTGCACTTGATGGAGTATCTGGCCACCTGAGAGACAGAATTAAGCAGACGTACAGCAGAAGACACTGACTTGGACTGATAACTTCCTCCAACTTAGAGAGGATAGATAAAATTTACATTGTCATATGAGTCTGGTAGTTAACAGCCCTAAAGGCCAAGGTACTAGAGGTATAAACCCTTTAACTACACCTGCCCAAGACCCTGCTATCCTTATCTGTAAGTAAAACATTAGGAAAATGTAAAGGTTTAGTGGATTTTTCAATAAAAAGTGAAATCACAGCAGGATCAGAAGAAGCTTGATCATTAGGAACCTTACACAAACTTATATGGTTTCTTAAGAGTGAAAGGTTGAAATTCTTGATTCAGAGAAGAATTAGTGAAGGTATCCAGTAGGGCTTCCAGGAAAGTGGGAATGGCAAAGGACTTTGGAGTACCCATGTCAAGAGAGCATAATATCTCTTTTGCTCATCGGTGATCTTGGTACCTTCCTATTTAAAGCATGTCACTCTGACCACTATCTCAGAGAGAGCACCACCAAATGAGAGTCAGGGGAAACGGTATTATCTTCATCAGAATCCACAGCCAAAGGGGATAGATCTGTGAAGAATAAGCAAGAAAATCCTCAAATGAATCCTTATCTTCATCCTCAGAGGAAGACTCCCTCTGTCTCTTAAGAAGTTTAGGAGGATTAGGTACAGCAGCAGGCACAGCTTGAAAATACTAAGGTGTCTTCAAAGACATAATGGCTTTAAACAGCCCCTGAGTAAAGTCTTGCATTCTTTCTGTGAATCTCTTACAACTTGAGGGGGAAACGTACACTTGATCTTTTGCTTCTTCTTTGATTGGATGTCTGCCTGAACATAACATAGAGGATCAGAGCCCTGACTGACTTCTATCAGAGAAAAAAGTTACGTACTTACCGTAATGTTCCATCTGGGTTGTCCATTTTTATTCTTCTCCAACTATTGGATTCAGATGTGACTCGGCTGTCACTAAAGGTCGTGGTCACCAAAAAAACTCTCAAGCTCCTCCCCTACCCATAATGCACCAACCCATAACATACCTCAGATCTTGTTTGATGTTTCACGTAGAGTAGAAAGTACTACTACAAGTCTTCTTAACAGAATAATGCATATCTGGAGCTCAGTATTAAAGACAGTAGTGTCCTTATAATCTCTTGTTCTTCCAGAAATCATTTGTGAAAAAGGTTGGGGGGGGTTTTGAGGAAGAATGAAAATGGACAACACAGATAGAACGTTATGGTAAGTACATAACTTTTTTATCTGATTATGTAAATTTTTATTCTATCCTCAACTACTGGGACAGAGTCCCCCAGCTACCTAAAATCATGGGTGGACTCTACCAAAGGATATTCCTGAGCACAGTTGAGCAAAAGGCTGCTCTTGCCCTTGAGACCAGATCCAGTTTGTAATGAGTGATAAAGATATGAAAATTGGCTCGAGCTGAAGCCGCACATATATTATCCATGGAAGCTCTAGATAGGACTACTGAAGAAGTTATGCTGGCTCTAGCTGAATGGGCTCTTAAAAGTTCTGGCAAAGTTAGACCCAATTTATTACAGATGAATGATATGCAATCTGTCAGCCATCTGGCTAAAGTTACCTTTGCAACTGGTTTTCCCAATTTAGCATCTGCAAATGAGACAAATAATTGATCTGCCTTTCTAATTTCTTTCATTGTATGTAAGTTAAAAAAAGAAGTTATGTACTCACTGTAAAGTTCCATGTGTGGTGTCCATCTTCGCCTTCATTCTTACTAGGTTGGGTTCGGATCCGATCTCGGATCCATCTTCGCCTTTATATTCAAGCTTGAGGTCTTATGCCAGCTCGTGGCTAAACTGTATCCCAGCATACACTAGAACCTTCCCCAGATCTTTTTTGCTGTTATTATAAGGGTATGAGTGTATCACAGAAAGAACTAGAGTCAGATGAAGAAGGTCAGAGATTAAGGTAATCCAGTTGCATAGACTCAGTCTTACAGGAGTAAAGAAGGATAGGGGAAAGGAGGGTGGGATGTAAGAATGAAGGTGAAGATGGACAACACACATGGAATGTTATGGTGAGTACATAACTTTTTTATGTGATGTTGCCCTATCTCACATTCATTCTTACTAGGTTGGGACAGCATCCCTAGCACCTAGCATCTTGGGTGGCTCAAGGGAGAATATTCCTCAGAATTGTGGAACCAAAAGAGGCCCTATTCCTGGAGGCCAAATTGGCTTTGTAATGAGTGATAAAGGTATGTGGTTTTGCCCATGTTGCTGCAGCACAAATGGTATCAATTGGTAATTTTGCCAGAAATGCTGAAGAGGTTGCAATAGCTCTTGTAGAATGGGCTTTAACTCTTCTGGGAAGATCTTTATTCCGAGACTTATAGATAAAAGGTATGCAATCTGAAAGCCATTTTGAAAGCATTACCTTAGAGGCAGGGGTTCCTTTCTTTCAGTCTTACTGTGTAAGTAAAAACGTAACTGTCTTTGCACATTCAGTTAATGTAACATGGATTCTGCCCTCTTCTCGTAATTTGGGAAGACTGGTAGTTCTATAGTTTGGTTCATATTTGACTCTGAAGATACTCTGGGCAAAGGGGAAGGGTTTGTTCGTAAGGACACCCTATCCCTATGGAAAAGCAAATATGGGGGCTTTATAGACAAGGCTTGCAACTCTGACACTCTTCTAGCAGAGGTGATTGCTACCAAGTGAATGGTTTTCCAGGTCAAAACGTTCAGTTTGCAAGATGATGCTGGTTCAGAAGGGGGAACATTTAAACAAGATACGAAGAAATTTATGTCCCATGGTGTTGGTGGGTCTCTGATAGGTGGTCTTAATAATAAAGTACCTTTAAGAAAGGGTCTCTGATAGGTGGTCTTAATAATAAAGTACTTTTAAGAAAGGCTTTGCATAGCCTATGAGACATAATGTTGGAGCTCAATTCACCTAGATGAAAATTGGAGATCGCTGCTAGCTGAACTATAATGGTAGCTGCAGCTGCCTCTTCATTAAAAAGTTTTGCTAGGAATTCTAGAATGAAATTGACTAGGGCAGAAAAGGGGTCAATCTGGTTATGAGAAGCCCATAAGGAGAATCTTTTCCATTTGCTTCTATATATCTTTCTTGTTGAAGCCTTATCAGAATAAGTTAGAATATGTTTAACTGAAGAAGAGAGGTTTGGAAACCTGGCTATTGTTGGAATCAGAGCAGCCAAGCTGTCAGTTTGAGGGTCTGAAAGGATGGATAGAGCATTCTTGACACATGAGTCAGAAGGTCTGGAAGCAGGTCCAGAATCCAAGGCTTCTCATGAAGATGAGGCCACAGGAAGGAGAACCAGATTTGATGAGGCCAGTATGGGGTGATGAGTATCAAGTCCCTTCTCAAGCAACTGGCTTTCTGAAGTACTTTGGGAATTAGTTGAAAAGGAGGAAAACCATAGAGGAGACCCAAGGGCCAATCATGAACAAGTGCATCCCTTGGTGACTCCCCCAAAGGGGGGAATAAGGGCAAAGTAACTGCTGCATTTAGCATTCAGGGATGTCGCAGCAAGGCTGGCCCCATTTCTGGAAAATCTTTTCCACTACTTCCTGTTTTAGGGACCACTCGTGAGGCATCAGAATTGCTTTGCTGAGTCTGTCCGCTATCACGTTGGATTTCCCCGGTATGTGCATTGCTATCAGAAAACGGTGGGAGGTGGTCACCCATTGTCATACTCTCAGGACCTCTCAACAAAGGGGGTAAGATATGGTTCCTCCTTGTTTATGTACCACACAATTGACATTGTCTGTCTGTATTATAATAGTTCCCAGCGGAAGAGAGTCTTGGAATGCGTGCAACGCTAGAAGCACCACTCTCATCTCTAGGACATTGATGTGCAAGTGGGCCTCATAATCCTGCCAGGTGCCTTGGACTGTCTTTCCCAGATAATGCCCCCCCACCATATCTAAGAGGCATCTGTGGTCACTGTAGCCAGTGGTTGGGGAAGTACAAATGAGTCACCTGAGTGCAGTAAAACCACCAACAAAGGTCCTTCTTGCAAGTGTCTATTATTACCTTGTGAGACATTGGTAGGTATTGCATGGACCACTGAGTGGAAAGCAGCCACTGGAAAATTCTTATGTGCAGACGTGCTAGGGGGATCAGAACTATTGCTGCTGCCATGATTTCCAGGGCTTTTAGAACCATCCTTGCTTGAACTTTTTTCTTTCTTAAAGTATAAAACCTGGTGTCTTAGAACTTGAATTATTTTTGGAGGGAGTCTGGCTGTCATGTTTGTTGAGTTTAATTCTGCCCCTATGAAAACCACATGCTGAAAAGGCACTAAGGCAGATTTTTCGTAGTTTATTTTAATCCCTAAGTGAGAGCAGAGTTGCAAGGTTCTGCCTCTTGTTTTCATTAGTAGATGCTTGGTGGTTGGGAGCCAGTTGTTTAAGTATGGAAACACCCAGAATCCTAGACATCTCAAGTGAGCCATGACTACTGCCATACATTTGGTGAACACTCTGGGTGCTGTAATGAGGCCAAAGGGCAGAGCTTGAAAGTGGTAGTGACTAGCTCCCAGCCAAAAGCGCAGGTGTCTCCTGGATCGCCTGTCCATTTTTATGTGGTAGTACACATCCTGGAGATCTATAGAGCACATCCAATCATCTTAGGAATGGGAGTATTGACTGCAGTGTTACTATATGGAACTTGGTCTTTCTTACTGACTTGTTTAAATTGCTGAGATTCAGAAATGGTCTCCAGTCCCGTTTTCTTTGGAACTAAAAGGAATCTTGAGTAAATTCAGGATCCTATTTGGTCTGTGGGGACTGTTTGGATGACTCTTTTGTCTAATAACATTTGAATTTCTAAAGTTGCTTGTTCCTTTTGACTGGGTGGAACGTCCAGAACCTTTTTTATCTTTGCAATGGGAAGGGAAAAGATATGGTGTAACCTCTGGATATGATGCTTTGTACCCATTTGTCTTTTATTTGTTGCCAGGCTTCTGTGTACAAAGATAAGTGACCCCCGACTGCCTCCAGAGAATTACAGATGGGGCCTCCATTCAGAAGTGCTGAAAGGGCTTACCAAAGAAAGAATCTCTGTCACCCTGATTCTACGGACCCCCTCTGCCACGTGTTTTGCATCTTGCATTACTACTTCACCCTCTGCCTCTGGGAGAAGCTTCACCACGTGTGTCTTGAAAAGATCTCTGAGATTTTTGGAACCACATTTTACCATTTCCTTTCTGACCTTTGGGATAAGGTCTAGTAGGCATGGAAAAACAGACTCCTATGGCAGACAGAGGCTTTCCTTCCTGGTCACACCCCAGGTAAATATGTCCTTGACTTTACACCCAAACAAAGATGAGCCATTGAATGGGGCATTCACAAAGGAAGATTTAAAGGGTGTCACAAAGTCACATAAGTGCATCCAAGAATGATTCCTTAGGGAAATTCTAGAACCCATTTCTCTATTTGCTCCATCCACTGCATATGAGATGAGTCTCATAGAGGTGTTGTCAACTGAGTTTAAGGTAGAGAGCTAAGAGGATACTTTATCTGCAATCTCTTCAGCTACTGAACCTTGGAGAGTATCTCCTAGCTCTTTCAGGAGGTCTCTCTGCAACCTTGTAAAATGAGTGAGGTAGTTCAGCGATCTGAGAGAAAAAGTCTCTGAAGAAAAAATGGGCTTTCCATATCTGTCCATTTTCTGAGACTCTTTGTTTGGGGGATGGACAGAAGAAGATGTCTCAGATTTCCTTCTGGGTGGCTGCCACCACAAAAATAGCATCTACTGGGACCCCCTTGGTTAGAAAAGCCTTGTCTGAAGGAGATGTGATAAATTTGTTTGGGCTCCTAGGAACAAGTTCCACTGAATTGGAGAACTCCCACACCTTCTGAGAAACTAGGTCCATAAGTTCATCGAAAGGTGGAGACACCCAAGAGGTGGAAGGGTGAGATCCAAAGGCCTTCAGGTATATGGACTCCTCTGTTGAAGGCTTGGTGGACTTCCAGCCACCTCTCTGCTTTAGTATTTCCAGGATGTCTCCAAAGGAGACATCATCAGGAGGCGACTGTGTGGACCCTTCAGCTTCATCAAAGTCCATATCAGAAGTGATGGACTCATCTGGGGAGTCTAAATGCTTCCTCTTGCATAGTCTCTTCTGAGGGACCTCCTCGGAGGGGTACTCTGGGGAGGTTTCAGAAGAGTGGGGGGTGCCCTGTGGGGGATCCTGAGGCCTTGGATCTCTGCATCCCTGTGGATGCAGGGGTATAGAGGCAGACACAAGAGATTTTGGGGGAGAACAACTGGAGATGACAGTGGAGCCATCTGTGGAGACAACACTCTCCTCATTACCTCAAATGCCCCCCCGTCTCTGAGCCAAGGATATCCCTGGATCTATAGAAGCTGAGGGATCCCCCCAGAACCAAAGTTGATGGGCCCAAGGCTGAGGTAGGAGCAGAGATCAGCCAAGCCGAGGCCCTAAGAGGTAAAGCCAGATCCGACAACTGTCAAATCTGACTCACCTCCCTGGACCCGACTGGAGAGTGTTAGCTCCTAGACTCCTCCAATGATATTAGAGCCATGGTTGGATACATAGATGGCATAATAGGTCTCAGATGCATGGGTTCCTCTACAATCATCTCCGGATCTTCTGACTTCGAAGCCAGGGGTTGGATCGGTGGAGGAATTGGAGCAGAAGAGGTGGATGTGGCTAGATCCAAAGCCCTCGGGGTTGGAGCCAACAAAAACTTGGCCAGCGCTGGTGCCCTCAACAGTATGTGTACCACCAGATCCACGTCGTCATCAGAAAGGCTTCTGATAGACCGAGTCAAGGACATTGGTGACTTCAATTGTTGCAGAACTGGTGGTCTGAGCATAGGGGAGAATAGTTCCAAGGCTGGAGACCAGCCCTGTATTTCAAATTCAACCAGCACTGAGTCAGATGGTATCGGTGCTGAAGATGATTTGTCAGATTTGATAAGCTTTGGATCTGAGGTGGAGATTTTTGGAATCTTTTTTGTCAGTTCCGATAAAGTGGAAGAGGAAGATCTCTTCCTGGACTTGTCAGATGTGTCAGATTTTGAGGTGGGTGACTTGTCAGTTTTAGATAAACCCTTACCTTCTTCCAAAGCCTCTGAGAAGGGGGTTTTTAAAAGTACTTTCAATAGTAATTTGTTCTTCCTGTCTAGGAGCACTCTGTGATTAAAAGCATGACAAATAAAGCACGACTCCTGAAGATGGATGGCCCCAAGGCAATAAACACAATGAGTGTGTCCATCACTTAAGGGCATTTTGTGAAACCCATTGGTTTCGAATTCTTGTTGGACATTTTTTCACAGAAAAAAGTAACTGGATACAGCCAGAAATAATAACTTTTTTTTTAAACTAAAGCTAGACCCTCTAAACTAAAAAGGGTCAAATTACTGGGAAAAAGGGGGGAAATTTACAAAAGGGGAATAGAGGGAGGCACAGTCTTCTAACTTAAATGGGCTATGCCTGGGAGACAGAAAAGGTTAGACAATGCCCTCTAACTTAATTAGGCTAAGAAAAAACAGTTCTCTAACTTAAATTGTATTTAAAAAAGCATCAGGAAAGAAATACAACAAAGGCATAAGAGCCCTCTAACTTAAATGGGCTATTTAACTGTAAAAAGGAAGCCTGGAGAGGGACAACAAGGCCTAAATGAAAGACGATGGCCAACTGCAAAAAAAAAAGCCACAAAAGCGGAAAACGACTTACTTACTAAGTAGTGACACTATAAAGTTAAATAACAGACAAAAAAGTCACTTTTTAAAGGTTGAACAAGAAAATAAAGGTAATACTTAGCCAGAGCTAGCAGACAAGCACCCAATCTTGTTTAGCGGCAAACAAGATCTGGGGAAGGTTCTAGTGCATGTTGGGATAGGGTTTAGCCATGAACTGGCAGAAGACCTTGAGCTTGAATACAAAGACCGAGATCGAATCCGAACCCATCCTAGTAAGAATGAAGGCGAGATAGGGCAACACAATTGCCTGCGAACATCTAATAAATGTAGCATATATGCACCATTGTTTGCAAATTTAGGAAAGAAAACTGGCAAATTAATGGTCTGATTGATATTTGATTCTGTTACCACCTTAGGAAGGAAAGATGGGTTGGCATGTAATGTGACTCTATCCTTATGAAAGATCAAATAGGGAGGGTCAAAGGACAAAGCTTTAAGGTCTGAAATTCTACTAACAGAGGTAATGGCCACTGGAAAAATAGTTTTCAAGGTTAGGAACTTAAGATTGCATTTGGCTGCTGGTTCAAACAGAGAATGAATTATAGCCTGTAGTACCAAGTTCAAATCCTATGGTGGAGTAGGACCTTTATGTGGGGTCTCATCAGGGGTGTGCCTCTCAAAAAAGCTTTACAAGTTTTAGATGAAGCCAAAGAATAATTCTCAAATCCAATATGAAAATTAGAGATTGCTGCCAATTGTACTTCAATTGTTGAAGAGCTAGCTCCCCTCATTAAAGATTGTTGCCAAAAACTCAAGTATATTCTGTATAGGAGCTGAGAAAGGATCACTGTGCTTTTGTTGTGCCCAGCAAACAAACCTTTTCCATTCACTTGCATAAAAGTTTTCTTATCGAAGGTTTATGGGAAGATGGACAGGGAAGAGAGAATAGGTTCTTTGGCTATTAACAGAACTGGAGAAACCATGCTGTTTGCTTGAGGTTTGAGATATCTGTATGAATCATGCCTGTTGGGTGAGACAGGAGGTCTGGAATTGGATCCAGACTTCAAGGTGGGTAAAGAAGATGAGACCAAAGGAAGGGGGACCAAATCTGTTGAGTCCAGTAAGGTGCAATGAGGATGACATTGCTCTTCAACCTGGCAGCTTTATGTAGAAACTTTGCAATCAAGAGTTGTAGGGTAAGGATAAAGGAGACTGGGGGGGGGGGCAATCATGGAGTAGAGCATCCCTCTGTGTTTCCCCTGGAGGAGGGATTAGGGCAAAGTAGCCATTGCATTTGTTTAGTGAAGAAGCAAAAATATTGCAGCAAGGCTGGCCCCACTGACAGAAAATCATTTCAGTCACTTTCAAGTTGAGAGACCACTCTTGAGGTAGAAGAATGGACCTGCTCAATTTGTCTGCTATCACATTGGACTTCCCTGGAACGTGCGTTGCTTTAAGAAAGCAGTTAGATGAGACTTGACATTACCATACTCTGAGGGCTTTTTAATTCCAAGGCTGACACCTGGTTCCCCCCTGCTTGTTGATGTACCAAACTACTGACATACTGTCTGCCTGTATCACAATAGTCTTAAAAGGAAAATATTCGTGGAAAGCCTGCAATGCTAAGAGTACTGCTCTCATTTCCAGAACATTGATAAGCATGTTGGAATCTTCAGGGACCAAGCACCTTGGACTGTTTTTGCAGAACGTGGTCTGACTGAATCCACCACCAAAGGTATTTCTTGCATGCCTGAGTGATTCAGATTTGTACTGACATACATTGATAAAGAATTGACCACAGATTTCCTGGCATTCACTGAAAAATTCTCATGTATCATCTTGCTAGAGGAACTAAAATAACGGCCGTGGACACTGAAGTTTGCAGAATTAGTCGATCTGAAACTTTAGTACTGCAAATTATTTTTCTGAGCTGGAATCTGATAGTTTGTACTCTTTGAGAGAGGAACAGAAGCTGTAACTGAAAGTGTGCTGAACACTGCTCCTATAAATTGCAAGGATTGAGTCCGTTGTAACTGAGACTGTTGTAATTTACGGTTATCCCTGGATGAGAACAAGTCTGGATCACCTGATCTCTTGTGGTTATTAGTTGCCTTGTAAAGGTGGTAATGAGCCAGTCATCTAGATACAGAAACACTCAGAATTCCTGCAGTCTCAATGAGCCGCTACCACTGCCATGCATTTCGTGAACACCCTGGGGGCTGTGATGAGGCCAAAGGGCAGTGCTCTGAAATGCTAATGACTAGCTCCCAGCTGGAAACGTAAATACCTTCTGGATTGTCTGTTCATTTTTATGTGATAGTATGCATCCTGAAGGTTTATTAAGCACATCCAGTAATCCTTGCCAAGAAAGGGTAGAATGGACTGAACCATGACCATCTGAAACTTTGTATGTCAAACTGACTTCAAGTCGCTGAGATACAAATTTTGTCTCCAGTCCCTTGTTTTCTTTGGCAGTAAAAAAAATCTTGAGTAAGTTCTGGAGTCTGGTCTGCAACTCTGTCCTTATAAAAAACCAAGTATGGAGGACGAACACATAGCACCTGAAGTTCAGAGACACGTCTGGCTGAAGTAATAGCTACCAGAAAGAGTGTCTTCCAAGATAGTAACTTGATAGAGCAGGATGCTGCTGGTTCAAAATGGGACAGAATTAAGGAGGTTAGGACTAAATTAAGGTCCCAAGGAGGAGGGGGATCTCTCATTGGAGGCCTAAGAAGAGATGCCCCTCTCAAAAAACCTTTACATAACTTATGAGACATAATGTTAGAGTTTGAAAAACCAACATGAAAGTTAGAAATGGCCGCCATTTGTACCCTGATCGTAGAAGCAGCGGACCCGGAATGAAACAGTTGAGCTAGGAATTCCAAGATTTCGTGGACTGGGGCTGAAAAGGGATCCACATTCCTAGTCTTTGCCCAACGAGAAAAACGTTTCCATTTGCTAGCATAAGTTTTCCTCATTGTAGACTTGTGAGAGGACACGATAATGTCACGGACTGCTGGGGAAATGCTGGGAAGCCTGGCTAAGGTTGGAAGTGGAGCAACCAAGCTGTGAGCTGGAGAGTTTTGAGGGATTGATGTAACCCACCTGATTGATGAACCAGGAGGTCCGGAATTGGGTCCAGAGTCCAGGGTGGATCGAGAAGGTAACAGTGCAGGAATGGGAACCATATCTGTCGAGGCCAGTAGGGAGCAATGAGGATCATTTTGCAACCCAACGATATTGCTTTCTGTATAAGTTTGGGTATCAGAGGGAATGGAGGAAAGGCATAAAGAAGTCCCTGGGGCCAGTCATGGACTAGAGCATCTCTGGGTGTGTGACCTGGAAGCGGAAGAAGGCAGAAGTAGTTGCTGTATTTGCTGTTGAAGGGGGTGGCAAAGAGATCACAGCACGCTGTCCCCATTTGCGAAAAACAAGATTCGCAACTTTCTGATTCAGAGACCACTCATGAGGCATTAGAATAGCTCTGCTGAGCCTGTCCGCTATGACACTGGATCTCCCAGGGATGTACGTCGCAATCAGAAAACGTTGGGAGGAAATCGCCCAGTGCCAAAGTCTGAGTGCTTCTCGACACAGGGGGTAGGACCTGGTTCCACCCTGCTTGTTGATGTACCACACCACTGACATGTTGTCCGTTTGAATAGCAATGGTCCCAGGAGGAAGAGAGTCTTGAAGGGCTTGCAACGCCAGGAGCACGGCTCTCATTTCCAGGACATTTATGTGCAGATGGTACTTATGAGGTTGCCACACATGCATTGGACTGTCCTACCCAGATAATGCCCCCCCCCACCCTATCAGGGAGGTGTCTGTTGTCACTGTGGCTACTGGAGGGGGTTGTATGAAAGGTCTGCCCTGAGCAAGTAGTGGGGAGACCATCCACCAAGAAAGTTGCCTTTTGCATGCATCCGTGATCATGATCTTGTAAGTCATGGGTAGCTCTTGGAAAGACCACTGCATAAACAGAAGCCACTGAAGAATCCTCATATGAAAGCACACCAGTAGGATTAGGAGAATGGCTGCTGCCATGGAACCCAGAGTTTGAAGGACATACCTGACTTGGATCCTTTTGCTCTGCATCAGAACCTGTACTGCTAATGAATTGTGGACACCCTTTCTCGTGGTAGCCTTGCAAACATAGCCCTTGTGTCTAAGTCTGCTCCTTTGTAAGTGATAGATTAACAGGGCAACAAGGCAAATTTTTCAAAATTTATTGTGATGCTGAGCTGTGAGCAGATTGTGATTGTGTAGTCCCATGCTAGTATGAGTTGATGCCTGGTGGTAGCAGTAAGGAGCCAGTCCTCTAGCTATGGAAACACCTGGAATCCTTGACGCCTCAGGTGAGCCGTGACCACTGCCATACATTTGGTGAACACCCTGGGGGCTGTGGTGAGACCAAAGAGCAGAACTCTGAACTGATAATGACTGGCCCCCAGCCGGAAGAGAAGATATCTCCTGGAGCACCTGTCCATCTTTATATGGTAGTACACGTCCTGAAGATCTATAGAGCACATCCAATTGTCCTGACCCAGAAAGGGTAGAATGAACTGTAGCGTGACCATCCGAAACTTCGTTCTTTGCACTGACCTGTTTAGTCTGCTGAGATCCAGAATCGGTCTCCAGTCCCCTGTCTTTTTTGGTACTAAAAAGAACCTTGAGTAAGTTCCGGATCCATGCTGGTCTGCCGGGACTTCCTGGATGGCTCTTTTGTCTAGCAGTTTTGAAACTTCTATTACTGCTTGCTCCTACAGATTGGGTGGAACATCTGGGAGGGTCTTCCTTGACAGTAAAGGGGGTTGATGGAAGGGAATTTTGTAACCTCCGGATATAACGGACCATACCTATCTGCCTTGTGTTAAACTTCACCAGGCTTTTGGGTACAGCGAAAGTGTTCCCCCGACTGCCTCCAGAGATGAGCAGCCGGGCAACCCTTCAGGGATGCTAAAAGGGATTATCACAGAAGGATTCTCTGTTGCCCTGGTTCTGCGAACCCCCTCTGCCACGAGGGCGGCGTCTATCATTATTATTGTTTTCCCCTCTGCCTCTGGAGGAAAAATCACTACGTGTGTCAGGCAAGTCTCCCTGAGATTTACGGAACCACATCTTCCCACTCTTCTGACCCTTGAGTAGGGTCTAGAGGGAGTGGAAAAATGGACTCCCACGGCAGAGAGAGTCTTGACTTCTTGCACACACCTAGTCAAAGTGTCTTTCACCTGTGGTCCAAAAAGAAAGGAACCATCAAAGGGAGTGTTGGTGAAGGACGCTCGAAAGGGTTCCGCAAAGTTACACAGCTGCATCCAGGCATGCCTCCTAAGGGCCACCCCGGTACCAGCGGCTCTACTCGCCCCATCAGCAGCATAGGAAATGAGCCTCATGGAGGAGTTAACAACAGAATTAAGCATCGCTAGCTGGGAAGCTACCTTGGCTTGTGCTCCCTCAGCTGTTGGATCTTGGAGGGTATCTCTGAGCTCTTTAAGGAGATCTCTTTGAAGCCGAGTAAAATGATACAGGTAGTTCAGTGACCTCATAGAGAAGGTTGCTGAAGCAAACATTCACTTCCCATATCTGTCCATCATCCTAGACTCCTTGTTAGGGGGATGGGCAGACAAAGAGGTCTCTGCTAACTCTTTTTTGGTGGCTGCTGCTACCACCATAGCATCAACAGGGACATCTTTCAAAAGGAACTGCTTATCCTGGGGTTCTCTAATAAATTTACTAGGTCTCCTCGGAGTTGGTTCCACTATATCCGAAGCTGACCAAGCCTTTCGAGCCACCACAGTCATAAGTGGATCAAAAGGCGGAGAATCCCAGGAGGTGGAAGGTCGGGAACTGAGGGCATCCAGAAATACAGACTCATCTTCAGAAGGGGCTAGGGGATTCCAGTTCCCCATCTGCTTAAGCATTTCTAGGATGTCCGAGAAGGAAACATCTTCAGAGGGGGATCGTGGGGACCCTTCCAAATCATCTAAGTCTGTATCAGAAGTGACAGACTCGGGGGAGTCAATGTGCTTCCTCTTACACATTTTCTTCTGAGGGGGCTCTTCTGAGTGATCAGGAGAGGCTTCAGAAGAGGAGGAAACACCCAATGGGGTGTCCTGGAGCATCGGTTCCCTACGCTTGGGGTCTGGAGGAGGAGCAGAGGTTGGCACAGGCACTACAGGGGACGGAGCCAGTGGGGCTGATAGAGGAGCTGACTCGGGACAGCACACTCCGCATGACATTGCAGGCATCCCTGCCACAATGCAGAGAAAGCTCCAGTTCCAAAGAAATAGGAATCTTTCTCCGCACTGAGGGAGACAGCTCCGAGGCCGATGTAGGAGCCGAGCTCACCTGCGCCGAAGCTCCGAGAGGGAGAACGGGGTCGGACAAGGGTCCGATGCCACTCACCCCCTCAGAGCCAACGAGGGAGCCCCAGCACCCAGATTCCTCGATGGAAGGCACCACCGAGGGAATCGGAGCCGACGTCGCAACCGAAGGAGATAGAGTTATTGAAGCCGATGGTTCCACTACTCGAACCCCAACAAAGTCCGGCTCCAAACTCAATGGAGTTGGAGGAGGAACATCGAGAGAAGTGCCTGCGACTTTAGCAACCTACTGACCACTCTCTCCACATCGTGATCCAACAGCCTAGAGGCGTGACAGGATCGGTGACTATGCTCACTCTGAAGTAAAGGAGCCCGAGGAGCCAAATGCACCAATTCTAGTGAGGGGGACCTCAGCCTCTTGTGGCTCCACGACAGCTCCGAAGCCACTAATGGAGCTGATGGGAGATTGTCTTGTCAGTGCCAGACGGAACCGATGTGAAAGGTAAATCCTGTACCGAAGACGGCTCCGAACTTGGAGCCGATGGCTTAGTGGATTAGGGGATTTCACAGGCTGTGAGTTCTTGGCAGGTGAATCCTGGTGTTTTAAAAGACCCTTAAGAATAAGCTTATTTTTACACTCCTGCAGGACTCTTGGACTAAAGGCATGGCAAATAGAACAAGGGTCCTGCAGGTGCACAGCGCCTAAACAATAGACGCAAGTGTGCCCATCTGTCAGAGACATTTTCTGACAGCATGAGTCACACTTCTTGAACCCAGAAACCTTGGATTCCTTTGACATCCTTGAAAGTAGAAGGAAAAAAAAACAATTATAACAATAACAACCAGAAGCAATACACAGTCTACAAAAAACACACTACTATAAAGACTATAGCTAAAGTTTTTTTTTTTAAGATAATAGGAAAGCCTCTAACTTAAATGGCTAGCCTATAAGAGGAAGGCAGAAGGAAAGCCTCTAACTTAAACAGCTAACCTGACAAGAAGAGGTAGGGGGGAGGGGTGGGGGAGAACTCTCTAAGTTAAACGAGTTCTACAAGAAAAAGGAGGAATACTACAAGTTAAACAACTACCTATCACAAAACAAGACTATCGTTAATAATAAAATACTAGAAGGGTTGAATTCTAATGAAGAAAGTTATACAAAAAACTTTATATGAGCCTGGGCCAGAAAAACGACACCTCGCAGCTGAAGAGGCAAACAAGATCTGGGTAGCTATCGCTAGGCATTATGGGATAAGGGGTAGCCTCGAGCCAGTAAACAGCTCTCTAGCTATTGAAGATGGCCGAGTTGGAGCCGACCCAACCAGCAAGAAAGAAGGCGAGATAGACAACTTAGCATCATATTTTATGGGAGTGTAATGAGATGGCAGACTAAAAATTCTCAGCAAACTACTCTATCAGAAATACTGGGTGAGAAAATTGGTGTAACTAAGGAAATGATTTTATTTTGAGCTGATACAGAATTGGAACTGCCTAGATATAGTAAGGTTTAATTTTGGTGACTGCCAAAAAAAGCAACTACTAGAAAAAGGAATCAAAGTCTAAACCAACTGTACAAGATGTACTGAATATTGTAACAGAGATAAAACAACTGGAAATGGGATCTTTAGAAACTAGTAAGAGTAAATTACATAGAAAAATGGGAGTTTTGGGAACAATACATGCAGAATAATGGTTTGGAGGAGGATTGTGCTATAAGGGAAGGCAGGAACTGAATGAGCTTTGTAATGTTTGACTAACAACAACTGGAAAGATCATAAGTGATGTATAATGTATGCAACTGAAAATATGTCAATATGGTTTGTTTTCATTTAAACAAATGTATGGCCACCTATGACATAAGTGATCATAGGAGCCCTTACAAGCCTGGCCAAGTTTTACCCTTATTTCCACGATAAGCACCTGTCACCCCTGTCCAAGAGGGACATAGGTGGAACCCCTGGGGTGAACTTACAGTTACCCATCCAACTGTCCAGATTGCGTTTGAAGAGGGCCAATGAGGTGCACTGCTTGACATGAAGCGGAAGCCTGTTCCAAAGGTGTGGCAATCTCTGGGAGACAAATCTGTCCCTCCAGCAGGTTCTATTAATGCTACATACCAGGTTAAGGCCATTAGTGTGAGTAACTCGTGCACCATTTGACTTATGGATATTCAGCATATCCAATAAAGCAGGGTCAAAGACTGCCTTTATATGCAAGGCAGTCCTCTGAGTAGCCTGTATGAAACAGAATAAACTGACAGTGATTTCAAATGATGCTGAAGACCTTGAATTTTCCTTGTGAGGACCCTTTGTGGTCTCTCCAATTGCTGCAGGTGCTGGGAAAGGTAAGATACCAAAAGAGGCACTGTATTCAATTATTGGCCTGATGTGAGAAGAGTGCAGGGAGGTTATAACTTCTTTTTTTTTTTTATGGAGGCAATGCCCTTACTTATGAAATGAATACAGAATGACCTTCTTACCACTGTAGACACATAGAGATCAAAGGTAAGGTTGCTGTTGACCTGTGTGCCCAGGCCTCTCACCATTGAGTGTGTACTTAGGGTGTTGTTATTGATGTGGTAGTTAGCAGGAATATCACACTTGCTGAAAGGGATGATAATATATTTTTTTGCATTGAGTTTAAGGCCATGACGTTGACACCAGTCATTTGTTTGTGTAAGACCCTCTTGTAGGATGTTGACATCATTTAGAGATTCTATGACTTTTCCTACTTTGCAGTCATCAACAAACTTTGTCAGCCACAAACCTTTAGTTTTAGCTTGCATTTCGGAGAAATATATTCCAAACAGCAGAGGTCCCAGGACTGATCCCTGTGGAACACCACTGGCTACAGGTCTGCTTTCAGAAGTGGAATCCCCTATTTTGACTATATGAGTTATATCAGTGAGCCAGTTAGCGACCATCTAATGATATATGGGTTGATACCTAACTGGGTGAGTTTGTCAATAATGCCTGAGTGGGGGATAGTGTCAAATGCCTTGGCTAAGTCAAGGTAGGCTGTATGCACAAATTTCCCCTCATCAAGGACCTTGCTGACTGCCTTGAAGACGTTGACCAGGTTTAACAGGCATGATCTCCCTTTGACAAAGCCAAATTGAGTAGGGTCAAGTATTTTGAGGTTACCAATGTCTTTGTTGATAAGGTCCATGATGATTCTGTCCATGCCCTTGCAAATAAGGCTAGCCAGGCTAATAGGCCAATAGTTCCCTGGGTCAGTGGAAGTACAAACTTTGTGCAAGGGAATAACAGTGGCCTTTTTCCATACAGCTGAGATGAAGCCAGTGCTTAGACTATGATTGAAAAAAGTACCTCATAGTGTTGCTAATTCTTGTTGGAGCCCATGTTGGACGCAGCCTGGGATGTTATCAGGTCCCATGGATGCTGTGTTTTTGACCTTAGAGAGGGCAATCACAACCTACTCTTTAGAGATACAGGGTAGAGGACAGGTAGTAGGGATGTCTTGGAGTAAGTGTGATGGGGAAAGGGGAGTGAAGTTTTCACAGAATCTGTCGGATGACAGGTTAGCAATGTTCACAGGCTCGGTATACGTGGTATCATTAACTACCATTTCAGCACAAATCTGAGCCTTTCATTTCAGGTTACGGATATAACTAGAGTGCCTTATGGTTGTCCTCATTTGAGCAAACTAATTAAAGATGTTTTTTGTAGTAAAAAAAAAAAAAACAAAACAAAACAAAAAAACCACCTACAAATGACAGACCCTGACACAAACACTTTAGAAAATGCAGCAACAGCGTCACAACTGCACTTGATCGAGTATCTGGCCACCCGAGAGACAGAATTAAGCAGACTTACAGCAGAAGACACTGACTTGGGCTGATAACTTCCTCCAACTTAGAGAGGATAGATAAAATGTACATTGTCATATGAGTCTGGTAGTTAACAGCTCTAAAGGCCACGGTACTAGAGGTATAAACCCTTTAACTACACCTGCCCAAGAAATGTAAAGGTTTAGTGGATTTTTCAATAAAAAGTGAAATCACGGCAGGATCAGAAGAAGCTTGATCATCAGGAACCTTACACAAACTTATATGGTTTCTTAAGAGCAAAAGGTTGAAATTCTGGATTCAGAGAAGCATGTGAAGGTATCCAGTAGGGCTTCCAGGAAAGTGGGAATGGCAAAGGTCTTAGGAGTACCCATGTCAAGAGAGCATAAAAAGAAATAATGTCCTTACCATAACGTTCCATGTGAGTTGTTCATCTCGCCTTTTTGTTCTTACACGTGGGTTCGGAGCCGATCCCTCGGCTCCATGTCAGCCGCTTTTCAAGCTCAGACTCTCAGAGAAGCTTGCGACCTAGTGTATATCCCATGATGCTCTACTGTAAATCCCCAGATCTAGTATGCTGCAACCAAAGACAGCCTACAGGAAAAAAGAGAACTATAGTGCCTACCTATCTAGGTAGCTATAAATTTGTAGAAGGAAGAAACAGTCTGTCCAAGAAGACAGGCTGACAAAACTCGACCAATCCACCAAGGCAACCATCTTTCTCAACCGGAGGGGGAAGGTGGGTGGGAATGTAAGAACAAAAAGGTGAGATGAACAACTCACATGGAACGTTATGGTAAGGACATAACTTCTTTATGTGAAGTTGTTCTATCTCGCCGTTTTGTTTTTACAAGTGGGTAGCATCCCAAGCACCCTAATCCTGGGTGGCTCACGGGAGAACATTCCTGAGCACAGTGGAACCAAAGGAAGCCCTGTCCCTGGAGGCCCTGGCCACTTTGTAATGAGTGATAAACGTGTGAGGTTTTGACCATGTGGCAGCTGTACAGATGGTATCCAAGGGCAAAGGATCTGCATGAGCTAATGATGTAGAAACAGCCTGGGTAAAATGGGCTTTAACGTTAGTCTGTAATGGCAGATTAGTGGAGGAATAAATGAATTTAATGCAGTCAGAAAGCCACTTGGATAATGTGATTTTTGATACTGCAGAACCTTTCTTATTCTCTGCGTAAGAGACAAAGAGTTGATCTGATTGTCTGAAGTCTTTCATTCTATCCAGGTAGAATCTCAATTGTCTGTGTACGTCAAGCTTGTGTAACATATATTCCAGTCTGTTGGTATGGTGTCTAAAGAAGGATGGAAGCTCAATGGACTGATTTAAGTTAGTTTCTGAACAGACCTTGGGGAGAAAGGTAGGGTTAGTCCTGAGAGACACCCTATCAGGGTGAAAAATCAAATATGGGGGCTTGGAGGACAAGGCTTGAAGTTTGGAGACCCTACGTGCAGATGTAATGGCTACCAGAAATATAGTTTTCCAAGACAGAAACTTTAAGTGACATGATGAGGCAGGTTCGAAGGGGGTGAGCATCAGTTGGGATAAAACCAGATTCAAATTCCAGGGAGAGACAGGGTGTCTGATAGGTGGTCTGAGATGGTGGGTCCCTTTCAAGAAGGCCTTACATAGTCTGTGGGACATGATGTTAGACCCGTTAAACCTACATGGAAATTGGAAACAGCAGCCAATTGAACTCTAATGGTGGCAGCTGCTGCGCCATCATGGAACAAGGAAGACAAGAACTCTAAGATGGTATGAATAGGTGCCACATAAGGGTCAATGTCATGATGAGAAGCCCAGTAAACAAATCGTTTCCATTTGCTATTATATAGCTTCCTGGTAGACAGTTTATGAGAGGAAACTATAATATGTTGGACCGCGGGAGGCAAATCTTGAGACCTGGCTAATATGGGAAGTGGAGCAGCCAAGCTTGTCAGTTTTAGGGAGATGAGGGAGGGATGAAGAACTCCCGACGAATGAGTCAGAAGATCTGGCACTGGGTCCAGGATCCATGGTTCTTCCACTTGATACTTCTGCAGGAAGGGGAACCAAATCTGACGAGGCCAAAACAGGGCTATCAAAATCACAGTCCTTCCCAGACTTTTGGCTTTTTGTATGAATTTAGGAATTAGGGGAATTGGCGGGAAGGCATATAGGAGGCCCGGGGGGCCAATCGTGTATGAGCACGTCTCTCGGGTTGCTCCCCGGTGGGGGATAAAGGGCAAAGTAGCTGCTGCATTTGGCATTCATCGGAGATGCAAATAGGTCGCAGCAAGGCTGGCCCCATCTGCGGAAAATCTTGTCCACCACCTGTTGTTTGAGAGACCACTCATGAGGCAACAGCATGGCCCTGCTTAGCTTGTCTGCCATCACATTGGATGACCCCGGGATGTGCATTGCTATCAGAAAGCATCCGGTGGATACAGCCCATTGCCAAATTCTTAGGGCCTCTCGACATAAGGGATACGATCTGGTTCCCCCTTGCTTGTTGATGTACCAGACTACCAACATGTTGTCTGTCTGAATAGCAATTGTACCTGGAGGAAGAGAGTTGTGAAAGTGTTGCAATGCCAGGAACACTGCTGCCAGCTCTAGGACATTTATATGCAAATGTGATTCCATGTTTGACCAAGTGTCTTGGACAGTCTTTCCCTGAAATAGCCCCCCCACCCTATCAGGGAAGCATCCATGGTCACTGTGGCTGTGGGTTGGGAAAGAACAAAGGGACGTCCGATTACTACTTGGTCGCTGTTCAACCGCCAATTGAGATCCTTCTTGCAAAGATTCGTTAACCGAATCTCGTGTGACATGGGCAGTCGTTAGTAAGACCATTGTGCAAAGAGTAGCCACTGGAGTATCGGCATGTGCATGCTTCCTAATGGGACTGCTATCAGTGTGGCTGCCATTGTGCCTAATAGCTGTAGTATCTGGGACGCAGGAGCTTTGTTCTGGACCAACAGACTGGACAATTGACTTTTTAGAGATACGATTCTTGCTTGAGGCAACCTGATCCTTGAATTGACGGTGTCCAGTTCTGCTCCTATAAATGTAATATGCTGCGAGGGCGATAACGCATATTTTTCTAAGTTTAAGGTTATGCCCAACTGGGAACAAAGGTTTATGGTGTAGTCTCTTGCTTGGATTAGTTGATGCCTGGAGGTGGCGGTGAGGAGCCAGTCATCCAGATATGGAAACACCCGGAATCCCAAACGTCTCAGGTGAGCCGTGACCACTGCCATACATTTTCTGAACACTCTGGGGGCTGTGGTGAGACCAAAGGGCAGGGCTCTGAATTGGTAATGACTGGCCCCCAGCCGGAAACCCAGGTGATCTCTGGATGATCTGTCCATTTTGATGTGGTAGTAAGCATCCTTGAGATCTATACAGCACATCCAATCACCCGTTGCTGAGAACGGAAGAATCAATTGAAGCATGACCATCTGGAACTTTTCCTTCTTGATGAAGGTGTTGAGTTTTCTGAGGTCCAGTATGGGCCTCCAGTCCTCTGTTTTCTTTGGAACTAAAAAGAACCTTGAGTAAGTTCCGGATCCTATTTGGTCCGCCGGGACTGGCTGGATGACTCTTTTGTCTAGCAGTTTTCAGATTTCTATGGCTGCTAGTTTTCTCAGACTGGGTGGAACATCTGGAATCCTTGAACATATGGGGGGGGGGTTGTAAAAGGAATGTAGTAACCTCTGGCAATGATGCTTTTTACCCAAGAATCCGTTGTAATGTTTAGCCAGGCATTTGGGTATAAAGCCAAGTGACCCCTGACTGCCTCGAGAGAAGGACAGCCGGGCTTCCTTTCAGGAACGCTGATAGGGCTTACCAGAGAACTGCTCCCTGTCACCCTGGTTTTGCGGACCACCTCTGCCTTTTGGACGACATCTTCCATTTTTGCCACCTCCTCTGCCCCTAGAGGGGGGTATCCATAGGTGTGCTTTGGAAAGCTCCTTGGGGTTTTCGGAACCACATTTTTCCACTTCGTTGCCCTTTGGGGTACGGTCTAGTTGGAGTGGAAAAACAGACTCCTACAGCAGACAGAGTCTTTCCTTCTTGTTCACACCTAGTAAGTGTCTCCTTAACTTTGGGCCTGAACAAGGCGGAACCATCGAATGGGGTATTGACAAAGGAAGATTTGAAGGCTTCCGCAAAGGAGCAAAGGCGCATCCAGGACTGTCTCCAAAGAGCTATCACTGAGCCTGCCGCCCTACTTGATCCATCGGCAGCATAAGAAATGAGTCGCATGGATGAGTTTACTATCGAATTGAGGGTGTTGAGTTGTGCAGTCACCTTCTCAGAAACTGCATCAGCTGTGTTACCCTGGAGAGTATTTCTCAGCTCTTTAAGGAGATCTCATTGAAGGTGGGTAAAATGGGTCAGGTAGTTGAGCAATCTCATGGAAAATGCCGCAGAACTAAATATGCATTTCCCATACCTGTCCATCATCCTAGAATCCCTATTAGGAGGATTGACAGAAGAAGAGGTTTCCGACATCTCTTTCTTGGTGGCTGCCGCCACCACCATGGCATCAACCGGGACTCCCTTGGTAAGAAAAGCCTTGTCAGTAGGGGAAGTAATAAACTTGTTGGGCCTCCGAGGGACCGGTTCCACTGAGTCAGGGGATTCCCATGCCCTTCAAGCAACCAGCTCCATCAATTCATCGAAAGGCGGGGTAACCCAGGAGGTGGATGGTTGAGATCCAAAGGCCTTCAGGAGGACCGACTCATTCTCAGTAGCGGCAAGGGACTGCCAATCACCCCTCTGTCTTAGGATCTCCAATATGTCTGCAAATGAGACATCCTCTGAGGGACATCGTGGGGACCCTTCTGATTCCTCCAAGTCAGTATCCGATGTCAGGGATTCCTGTGGGGAATCCAAGTGCCTCCTCTTGCACTGTCTCTTCCTAGGTACTTCATCGATGGCGGTGAAGTCCCTATAGAGGAGGGGCCACCCACTGGGGATACCTGATGCCCTGAATCTCGATGCTTGGTGGGGACCTGTGGGGAAGAGGTAGAATGAGGCCCTTTAGGGGGAGGGGAAGACAGATCCAAGGAGGTAGTGGTCTTAGCAGACATGACCTTCCTCATGGCATCGAAGGCACCAGAATCTCGGTCCGAGAAGTCTGTCAGCTCCGAAGAGGCCAGCAGCTCTCCCTGAGCTGAGACTGCCCGCTCCAATCCAGAGGATGGAGCCGAAGCCACCTGCACCGAAGCTCCAAGGGGAAGGGTCGGAACCAAGGTATCGGTTCGACTCTCCACCCCGGAGTCAGCGAGGGACTGTCGCCCCGAGACTCCCCGGTCAGAACCGAGGAGATCAAGGTCGATGGAGCCAGGGGAGGTGGATCAAACCTAGGCTCCGAGGGCTCTACCAACATCGGTTCTGTCCGCCTCAGCTCCGAGAGCTTGATTGGCTTCGGAGGAGGAGGGGAAGAAATTATGGCTGGGGTTTCAGGCTTCGAAGCCGAGTGGCTCGAAGCAGACAGCATTTTGGCTAGGGCCGGGTTCTCTAAGAGCCTCTTAACCACTCGGTCCAGGTCCACATCAGAAAGCCTCGAAGAATGCGTCAAGGGATGGGTCGGAGGAGCCGAAGATGGTACCGATTGAAGAATTGGAAACTGAGGAGTCTCCAATATCGGATCCACAACTGGGCTCTGAGGTAATGGATCGATACACGGCTCCAAGGGCTGTGGAGCCGATGCACGAACCATACCAGAGGAACTTTGAGCCGATGACTTGGGCTCCGAGGATCCCTTGGAAGACTTCAACCCCTTTGAAGCCTTGGAAGAGAGGTCAGCCTTGTCTAAAGTAGCCTGAAAATCAGGCTTCAGAAGTCCCCTATCTACCAGCTTCCTGCGCCTTTCCAAGAGAACCCTGGCACTAAAGGAGTGGCAGATAGAGCACACCTCTTGTAGGTGAACAGAACCCAAACAGTACACGCAGGTGGAGTGGTTGTCTGTAACAGACATTTTTTGACCACACTCACACCTTTTAAATCCTGACTTTTGTTTCTCTGACATGTTAACAATATAAATTCAGGTCCCTGAATTCTCAATATAACAGCAAAACAGTTATCTGTGTAAATATTAACTACAATACTTATTTAACTAAGAACTAGCTTTTTACAGGATATATGTCAGTATATATATATAAATACCTAAGATTATATAATGAAGAAAGGAGAGTGCACACACACACACACACACACACACACACACACACACACACACACACACACGAGCTGACAGAGCCCTGTCACATCCAAACAGATGAGAGACCTAAATAGACCTGAAGAGAAATACTTCAAAAAATTGAACTAGAGCTAAACAAACAGGCTATAGCCCAATACTATAGAATAACACTTCTAATTTAACAATATATGATACTATTATTCAGAAAAATCTTCTACAAAAATAGAAAAAGTAAGTCACTGACCCGAGCTTCCTCCGACGAGCTGTAGATCCGTTGCAGTGACAAACTAGATCTGGGGATTTACAGTAGAGCATCATGGGATATACACTAGGTCTCGAGCTTCTCTGAGAGTCTGAGCTTGAAAAGCGGCCGACTCAGAGCCGAGGGATCGGCTCCGAACCCACGTGTAAGAACAAAATGGCAAGATAGAACAACTTCACATTATCTCTTTTGCTCATCGGTGATCTTGGTACCTCCTTATTTAAAGCATGTCACTCTGTCCACTGTATCTCAGAGAGATCTCCACCAAATGAGTGTCAGGGGAAAGGGTATTATCTTCATCAGAAGAAACAGCCAAAGGGGATAGATCTGTGAAGAATAAGCAAGAAAATCCTCAAATGAATCCTTATCTTCATCCCCAGAGGAAGACACCCTCTGTCTCTTAAGAAGTTTAGGAGGATTAGGTACAGCAGCAGGCACAGCTTGAAAATACTAAGGTGTCTTCAAAGACATAATGGCTTTAAACAGCCCCTGAGTAAAGTCTTGCATTCTTTCTGTGAATCTCTCACAACTTGAGGGGGATAAGTACACTTGATCTTTTGCTTCTTCTTTGTTTGGATGTCTGCCTGAACATAACATAGAGGATCAGAGCCCTATCTGACTTCTATCAGAGAAAAAAGTTATGTACTTACCGTAATGTTCCATCTGGGTTGTCCATTTTTATTCTTCCTCAACTATTGGGTTCAGGTGTGACTCGGCTGTTACTAAAGGTTGTGGTCACCAAAAAACTCTCAAGCTCCTCCCCTGTGCATAATGCACCAACCCATAACATACCTCCGATCTTGTTTGATGTTTCACGTAGAGTAGAAAGTACTACTACAAGTCTTCTTAACAGAATAATGCATATCTGGAGTTCAGTATTAAAGACAGTAGTGTCCTTATAATCTCTTGTTCTTCCAGAAATCATTTGTGAAAAAGGTTGGGGGGGGGGGGTTGAGGAAGAATGAAAACAGACAACACAGATAGAATGTTATGGTAAGTACATAACTTTTTTATCTGATTATGTCAATTTTTATTCTATCCTGAACTATGGGACAGAGTTCCCAGCTACCTAAAATGCTGGGTGGGCTCTAGCAAAGGATATTCCTGAGCACAGTTGAGCCAAAGGCTGCTCTTCCCCTTAAGACCAGATCCAGTTTGTAATGAGTGATAAAGATATGAAGATTGGCTCAAGTTGAAGCCGCACATATATCATCCATGGTAGCTCTAGATAGGAATAATGAAGAAGTTATGCTGGCTCTAGCTGAATGGGCTCTTAAAAGTTCTGGCAAAGTTAGACCCAATTTATTACAGATGAATGATATGCAATCTGTCAGCCATCTGGCTAAAGTTACCTTTGCAACTGGTTTTCCCAATTTAGCATCTGCAAAGGAGACAAATAATTGCTCTGTCTTTCTAATTTCTTTCATTCTATGTAAGTTAAAAAAAGAAGTTATGTACTCACTGTAAGGTTCCATGTGTGTTGTCCATCTTTGCCTTCATTCTTACTAGGTTGGGTTCTAATCCGATCCCGGATCCATCTTCACCTTTATATTCAAACTCGAGGTCTTATGCCAGCTTGTGGCTAAACTCTATTCCAGCATACACTAGAACCTTCCCCAGATCTTTTTTGCTGTTATTATAAGGGTATGAGTGTATCACAGAAAGAACTAGAGTCAGATGAAGAAGGTCAGAGATTAAGGTAATCCAGTTGCATAGACTCAGTCTTACAGGAGTAAAGAAGGATAGGGGGAAGGAGGGTGGGATGTAAGAATGAAGGTGAAGATGGACAACACACATGGAATGTTATGGTGAGTATATAACTTTTTTATGTGATGTTGCCCTATCTCACCTTCATTCTTACTAGGTTGGGACAGCATCCCTAGCACCAAGCATCTTGGGTGGCTCAAGGGAGAATATTCCTCAGAATTGTGGAACCAAAAGAGGCCCTATTCCTGGAGGCCAAATTGACTTTGTAATGAGTGATAAAGGTATGTGGTTTTGCCAATGTTGCTGCAGCACAAATGGTACCAATTGGTAATTTTGCCAGAAACGCTGAAGAGGTTGCAATGGCTCTTGTAGAATGGGCTTTAACTCTTCTAGGAAGATCTTTATTCTGAGACTTATAGATAAAAGTTATGCAATCTGAAAGCCATTATGAAAGCATTACCTTAGAGGCAGGGGTACCTTTCTTTGAGTCTTACTGTGTAAGTAAAAACATAACTTTCTTTGCACATCCAGTTAATTTTACATGGATTCTGCCCTGTTCTCGTAATTTGGGAAGAAGACTGGTAGTTCTATAGTTTGGTTCAAATTAGACTTTGAAGATACTCTGGGCAAAAAGGAAGGGTTTGTTCGTAAGGACACCCTATCCCTATGGAAAAGCAAATATGGGGGCTTTATAGGCAAGGCTTGCAACTCTGACACTCTTCTAGCAGAGGTGATTGCTACCAAGTGAATGTTTTTCCAGGTCAAAAATTTCAGTTTGCAAGATGATGCTGGTTCAAAAGGGGGAACATTTAAATGAGATAGGAAGAAATTTATGTCCCATGGTGTTGGAGGGTCTCTGATAGGTGGTCTTAATAATAAAGTACCTTTAAGAAAGGGTCTCTGATAGGTGATCTTAATAATAAAGTACCTTTAAGAAAGGCTTTGCATAGCCTATGAGACATAATGTTGGAGCTCAATTCACCTAGATGAAAATTGGAGATCGCTGCTAGCTGAACTATAATGGTAGCTGCAGCTGCCTCTTCATTAAAAAGTTTTGCTAGGAATTCTAGAATGAAATTGACTGGGGCAGAAAAGGGGTTAATCTGGTTATGAGAAGCCCATAAGGAGAATCTTTTCCATTTGCTTCTATATATCTTTCTTGTTGAAGCCTTATGAGAAGAAGTTAGAATATGTTTAACTGAAGAAGAGAGGTTTGGAAACTTGGCTGTTGTTGGAATCAGAGCAGCCAAGCTGTCAGTTTGAGGGTCTGAAGGGATGGATGGAGCATTCTTGACACGAGTATGGAATCAGGTCCAGAATCCAAGGCTTCTCCCGAAGATGAGGCCACAGGAAGGAGAACCAGATTTGATGAGGCCAGTATGGGGCGATGAGTCTCAAGTCCCTTCCCAAGCAACTGGCTTTCTGAAGTACTTTGGGAATTAGTGGAAAAGGTGGAAAACCATAGAGGAGACCCGAGGGCCAATCATGAACAAGTGCATCCCTTGGTGACTCCCCCGGAGGGGGGAATAAGGACAAAGTAACTGCAGCATTTAGCATTCAGGGATGTCGCAGGAAGGCTGGCCTCATTTCCGGAAAATCTTTTCCACTACTTCCTGTTTTAGGGACCACTCGTGAGGCATCAGAATTGTTTTGCTGAGTCTGTCTGCTATCACGTTGGATTTCCCCAGGATGTGCGTTGCTATCAGAAAACGGTGGGAGGAGGTCACCCGTTGTCATACCCTCAGGTCCTCTCGAAAAAAGGGGTAAGATATGGTTCCTCCTTGTTTGTTTATGTACCACACAACTGACATTATCTGTCTGTATTATAATAGTTCCCAGTGGAAGAGAGTCTTGGAATGCTTGCAATGCTAGAAGCACCACTCTCATCTCTAGGACGTTGATGTGCAAGTGGGCCTCATGATCCTGCCAGGTGCCTTGGACTGTCTTTCCCAGATAATGCCCCTCCACCATATCTAAGAGGCGTCTGTGGTCACTGTAGCCAGTGGTTGGGGAAGTACAAATGAGTCACTTGAGTGCAGTAAAACCACCAACAGAGGTCCTTCTTGCAAGTGTCTGTTATTATCTTGTGAGACATTGGTAGGTATTGCATGGACCACTGAGTGGAAAGCAACCACTGGAAAATTCTTATGTGCAGATGTGCTAGGGGGATCAGAACTATTGCTGCTGCTGCCATGATTCCCAGGGCTTTTAGAATCATCCTTGCTTGAACTTTTTTCTTTCTTAAAGTATAAAACCTGGTGTCTTAGAACTTGAATTCTTTTTGGAGGGAGTCTGGCCATCATGTTTGTTGAGTTTAATTCTGCCCCTATGAAAACCACATGCTGAAAAGGCACTAAGGCAGATTTTTTGTAGTTTATTTTAATCCCTAAGTGAGAGCAGAGTTGCAAGGTTCTGCCTCATGTTTTCATTAATAGATGCTTGGTGGTTGGGAGCCAGTCGTTTAAGTATGGAAACACCCGGAATCCTAGACATCTCAAGTGAGCCGTGACTACTGCCATACATTTGGTGAACACTCTGGGGACTGTAATGAGGCCAAAGGGCAGAGCTTGAAACTGGTAGTGACTAGCTCCCAGCCAAAAGCACAGGTGTCTCCTGGATTGCCTGTCCATTTTTATGTGGTAGTACACATCCTGGAGATCTATAAAGCACATCCAATCATCTTAGGAATGGGAGGACTGACTGCAGTGTTACTATATGGAACTTGGTGTTTTTTACTGACTTGCTTAAATTGCGGAGATCCAGAAATGGTCTCCAGTCCCATTTTCTTTTGAACTAAAAAGAATCTTGAGTAAATTCAAGATCCTATTTGGTCTGTGGGGACTGTTTGGATGACTCTTTTGTCTAATAACGTTTGAATTTCTAAAGTTGCTTGTTCCTTTTGACTGGGTGGAACATCCAAAACCTTTTTTATCTTTGCAATGGGAAGGGAAAAAGGTATGGTGTAACCTCTGAATATGATGCTTTGTACCCATTTGTCTTTTATTTGTTGCCAGGCTTCTGTGTGCAAAGATAAGTGACCCCCCCACTGCCTTCAGAGATTTACAGATGGGGCCTCCATTCAGGAGTGCTGAAAGGGCTTACCAAAGAAAGAATCTCTATCACCCTGATTCTGCGGATTCCCTCTGCCACGTGTTTTGCAATCAAGAGAGTTGTAGGGTAAGGATAAAGGAGACTGGGGGGGGCAATCATGGAGTAGAGCATCCCTCTGTGTTTCCCCTGGAGGAGAGATTAGGGCAAAGTAGCCACTGCATTTGTTTAGTGAAGAAGCAAAAAGATTGCAGCAAGGCTGGCCCCACTGATGGAAAATAATTTCCGTCACTTTCAAGTTGAGAGACCACTCTTGAGGTAGAAGAATGGACCTGCTCAATTTGTCTGCTATCACATTGGACTTCCCCGGAATATGCGTTGCTTTAAGAAAGCAGTTGGATGAGACTTGACATTACCACACTCTGAGGGCTTTTTAATTCCAAGGCTGACACCTGGTTCCCCCCTGCTTGTTGATGTACCAAACTACTGACATACTGTCTGCCTGGATCACAATAGTCTTAAAAGGAAAATATTCGTGGAAAGCCTGCAATGCTAAGAGTACTGCTCTCATTTCCAGAACATTGATAAGCATGTTGGAATCTTCAGGGACCAAGCACCTTGGACTGTTTTTGCAGAACTTGGTCTGATTGAATCCACCACCAAAGGTATTTCTTGCATGCCTGAGTGATCCAGATTTGTACCGACATACATTGATAAAGAATTGACTACAGATTTCCTGGCATTCACTGAAAAATTCTCATGCATCATCTCACTAGAGGAACTAAAATAACGGCCGTGGACATTGAAGTTTGCAGAATTAGTCAATCTGAAACTTTAGTACTGCAAATTATTTTTCTGAGCTGGAATCTGATAGTTTCTACTCTTTAAGAGGAACAGAAGCTGTAACTGAAACTGTGCTGAACACTGCTCCTATAAATTGCAAGGATTGAGTCAGTTGTAACTGAGACTGTAGTAATTTACGGTTATCCCTGGATGAGAACAAGTCTGGATCACCTGATCTCTTGTGGTTATTAGTTGCCTTGTAAAGGTGGTAATAAGCCAGTCGTCCAGATACAGAAACACTCAGAATTCCTGCAGTCTCAAGTGAGCCGCTACCACTGCCATGCATTTCGTGAACACCCTGGGGGCTGTGGTGAGGCCAAAGGGCAGTGCTCTGAAATGCTAATGACTAGCTCCCAGCTGGAAATGTAAATACCTTCTGGATTGTCTGTTCATTTTTATGTGATAGTATGCATCCTGAAGGTTTATTAAGCACATCCAGTCATTCTTGCCAAGAAAGGGTAGAATGGACTGAACCATGACCATCTGAAACTTTGTATGTCAAACTGATTTGTTCAAGTCACTGAGATACAAATTTTGTCTCCAGTCCCTTGTTTTCTTTGGCAGTAAAAAGAATCTTGAGTAAGTTCTGGATTCTATCTATTCTGGTGGGACCTCTTGGATGACTCTTTTTCTAGCAGCTTTTGTATTTCTAGTGCTGCTGCTTTCCTCTGACTGAGTGGAACACTGATAATTTTTCATAGAGTTGGAGGTGGAAGGGAAAAGGGAATTGTATGACATCTGGAAATAATTCTCTGCACCCAAATATCTCTTGTTAAATCTAGCCAAGCTCTCTGGTGTAGGGATAGTTGATCCCTGATTGCCTCCAGATGGGGACAATTGGGCCCTCCTGTCAGAAGTGCTGATAGGGTATGTCAGAAAAAGAATATCTGGACCCTTTGTTTAGGGGGCCTTCCTTGCTGCATGGATCTTGTTTCTCCATTTGAGTCCCTCCCTGCCCCTGGGGGAACTATCTCCCCATGTATGATGGAAAGGACCCTGGGACTTCCTGAACCACATTTTTCGTCCACCCCATTGATGCCTAGAAAAAAATCTTTGATGGGTCGAAAACCATATGTCCACTGCAGAGAGGGTCTTTTCATCTTTTTTCACACCTAAAGAGGGTGTTCTTCACTTTTGGGCCAAACAACAAACTGCCGTCAAAGGGAGCATTGATGAATGAGGACTTGAAAGGCTATGAAAAATCACACATGTGCATCCACACATGCCTCCTGATGGAAATGCCTGAACCCACTGCCCTTGAGGCACCCTACACTGCATGCAAGATAAGCCTCACAGAAGCATTTGAAATAGATCGAAGGGTAATCAAATGAGAGGCTAAAAAATGATGGAGCCTGAGCAGTATTGGTTCCCAAAAGGAATTTTGAAAGCTGCTTGATCAAATTCCTTTTCGTAAAATGTGCCCAATAATTCAGTGACCTGAGGTCAAAGGTTGCTAAAGCATAAACACTCTTCGCAAATCTGTCCATCACCCTAGACTGTTAGGGGAATGGACAGAGGAACTTTGCTTGGCAAGTTCCTTCTTGGTAGACGCTGCCATGACCATAGCATCCACGGGCACCCCTTTACTCCAAAATTCCTTCCTGACTGGTGGAGCCAGAATCCGATCTGGCTTCTTTGGGATTGGCTCAACTTAGTCAGGTTCCTTCCATGCCTGCCTAGAGACCTAATCAATGAGCTCATCTGTGGGTGAAGTAACCCAGGAGGTAGACAGACCAGCTACAAAAGCTTCCAGAAATACTGATTCCTCCAGTGAAGGGTTTCTGGAGGATCAACCAACTCTCTGCTTAAGGATCTCAAGAATGCCTCCAAAATAAGAAGTCTTTTGGAGGTGATTGTGGGGACCCTTCTTCATCAAAATGAGTATCCTTAGTGACCGACTCCTGCGGACAAAGTGCATTCTCTTGCACTTCCTCTTCTGAGGGACTTCCTCGGTGGGATGTTCTGGTGAAGTGTTGGAAGAGACTGTAAGGTGGTCTGGAGGCCTTGAGCTGGCTGTCCCTGTGGTGTAAAATGATGCGGCTTTAAGCACAGACACATCTGGGAACTAGAGTGGAGATCTAAAGGGGCTGGATCCATCCATCATGTTGGAATAGAAAACACCCTGCTCACTACCTCGAGAGAGAAGAGAGCAGCTCTGAGAAGTCAGGCTTCTGGACCACTGCCTGCCTTTGTCCCAACAGCAACCCCCTAGAGGTGGAAATCAGAGATAAACTATCCAATGCCAAAGCTCCAAGAGGCAGAGATGGTTCTGAAAACCTCTGAGTTGACTCTAATGCCTTGGACCAAACAAGGCAGCTTCAGTTGCAAGAGTCATCCAGATCTGAAGAAGTCAGAGCTGGTGCACTCAGAGAAGTTTTCAGATCTAAAGATAAAGGTATGTTTGGATCTGATCTGGACAGACCCAAAAGATTCAGATACAGGGACTCTGAAACAACCAGTGGGATCAGAGAAAGAGCAGATAATGCTGGTGTAACAGATGGATGGGGCTCCCTGACTCAAGGGGGTAGGAGCTCAAAGAACACCCATCTGTATCTGTGCCACAAGGAATCTCTTCAAATTCTGTCCACATCTCCCTCAGACTCCTAGTAGAATGAGATGAAGCAAGGAATGGTGAGCTGAAATGACGTCTCTCCAAAAAGGGAGACTGAACCCTATAATGTACTGGATCCAGTGTTGGAGAAAAAGAAGGTATGTACTCACAATATCATTCTGTGTTGTCGATCTTCATTCTTCCTCAAAGAATGGGTTCAGATCTGATCTGCCAGATCCGTCCTGGCCAATGCTAAAGCTTGCAGCCACCAGATCTCTCATGCTTCTCCCTTACCCACAATGCACCCTGCCAATTACCTCAGATACTGTTTGCTGCTATATTAGTTTAGAAGGATTAAGAGAATTATGGAAAGTCATATCCACAATTATATATGCATATAAACGTACCTATTCTGAGACCATGTAAATACTCATTCTTCCAGAAGTCATGGGCAGGGGTGGGTGGGAGGGAAGTTGAGGAAGAATGAAGATTGACAACACAGATGGAACATTATGGTGAGTACATACCTGCTTTTCCAATGTTGTCAATCTTCATTTTATTCTCAACAAATGGGGCAGCATCCCTAGCTACTTGTATCCAAGGTGGACTCTAGGAAGGATATTCCTGAGCACTTTAGAACCAAATGATGCTCTACCTCTAGAGACCAGATCCAATTTGTAATGAGTGATAAAGGTATGAGTATAGCCCAAGTTGCTGCTGTACAAATGTCATCCATAGACATCCTAGATTGAAAAACTGTGGAAGTAGCCACAGATCTAGTGGAGTGTGCTTTAAATGGGTATGTAAGAGAAATGCCAAATTTACTATAGACAAAGGAGATGCAATTTGTCAACCATTTTGATAGAGTAACTTTAGAAATCGATTTTCCCAATTTTGGTCCACAGAAGGAAACAAAAAGCTGGTTTGCTTTTCTGATTTTTTTTTTCTGTTCTATGCAGATAGAACGGCAATTGTCTATGAACATCCAGTAAAATGTAAGAGATATTCTCCTTTGTTGGTAAATTTAGGAAAAAACACTGGCAAACTGATAGTACTATTTATGTTGGATTCTGGCACTACCTTTGGAAGAAAGGACAGGTCGGTACGTAAAGTCACTCAATCTTTGTGAAAAAACAAGTAAGGAGGTTTAGAAGATAATGCTTGGATCTCAGAAATTCTTCTTGCAGAAGTGATGGCAACCAAGAAAATAGTCTTCCATGACAGTTATTTAAGGTCACTTGTACCTGCTGGTTCAAAGGGAGGTTGTGTGAGAGACTGAAGCATCAAATTTAGATCCCATTGAGGTGTAGGGTCTTCAAAAGAAAGCTTTAGAAGAAGTGCCCTTTTAAGAAGGCCTTGGTCAATTTGTGAAAAACTATGGGTGCACCATTCAATCCTGTATGGTAATTTGAAATTGCTGCTAGATGTACTATAATGGTTGCGGTACTAGCACCGTTTTGAAAAAGATGAGCAAGGAGATGTTGACCCTGAATTATCAGGGAAATTTGGTATTGAACCGCAAGTGGTTTACAAAAGAGACACTTCCCTTAAAGGATTGTTTGAAAAGTAAAAATTTGACACCCACAATGGTGGTACTTTTAAGTGTGGGAGGTGTGCCCAATGCCCTTATGTTATGGACAGAGAAAAAATCAAGCTCAAAAATTTTGGATATATTTCCAGTTCAAAAAGGATGTACTATTACACTAAAGGGGTTGTGTATTTGGCCTTGTGTAGATTCTGTGCAAGTTTCTATGTAGGTAAAACTAAGAATGCCCTAAGGTTAAGGATTTATCAACATTTATATATCAGAAATAAAAATGAAAAGAATGCATTATATAAACATTTGGTTAGTGAACCTACCCATTCCTTCCTGTTCTTTATATTGGAACAGGTAGATCTGGGACCTCGTGGGGGACCCTTGAATGAGTATTTGGAGTTTGTAGAACTCAAATGGAAAATTAGGCTTGATGCCTATCTTGCTCCTGGGTTAAGTGATAGAATTTCTTTATCTTCTCTATTGAAATTAAAATCTATGTTTTCTATTTGGTTATATACACTGTTTAGGGATGTTTTAAACTTTTTACATGTATTATTGTTTTATATTTGGCTTGTATTAAGTATATGCAGCCTTGTTAATGGGGGAAATGATGTCAGTTATTTGTGATTGGGTAAGCAATGTATTTAAACAGGTGCTAATTGCAGTATTTTTGTATTCTGAGGAAGTCATCTACCAGACGAAAGCGCTTAATACTGCTGTGTTTGCTTGCACTGCTTTATCTTGGATGAACATTGTCTGTATTTTTTCTGGATTTGGAGTTTTCTGCTTATAAAGGATTTACCATCTACCAAGCGTCGCTTTTGTCTTGCAGCAGCTGCCTTTTATTTTTCAATGAGCAAGGAAATGTAAGATGTGATTAATAGAGGATGAAAAGGGGTCAAGTTTATGCTGCTGAGCCCAAATGGCAAACCTTTTCCATCTACTTGAATATGTTTTCCTTGTGGAGGGTTTATGGGAAGACAAAATTATATGTCAGACAGGTGATGAGAGCATAGATTGTCTAGCTACGAAGGGAACTGGAGAAGCCAAGCAGTCGGCTAGAGGTTTGGTATATCTGGGTGTGACATGCCATTGGGTGAGACAGGTGGTCCACAGTCAGATCTAGGTTCCATGGTGAGGCCATAGGAAGGGAAACCAAATTTGTTGAGGCCAATAGGGGGCAATGAGGACCACTGTGCTTTTCAACCTGGGAGCTTTCTGCAGAAATTTTGGAATCAATAGGGCTGGTGGGAAGGCATAAAGAAGACCAGGGAGCCAATCATGATGTAGAGTATCCCTCAGTGACTGACCCTGTGGGAGAATCAGGGCAACGTAGTTGCTGCACTTGTTGTTTAGGGGAGAGGCAAAAAAGATTGCAGCATGGCTGGCCTCATTGATAGAAAATTTCATCTGCCACTTTCTTCTTGAGGGATCACTTGTGTGGAAGAAGTATACACCTGCTCAGTTTGTCCGCAATCATGCTGGATCTCCCAAGACTGTGAGTCACTAAAAGAAAGCAGTCAGAAGAGATCACCCACTGCCAGGCTCTGAGCACTTCTGGACACAATGGGTAAGATTTGGTTTCTCCCGTTTGTTGATGTACCAGACGACTGACATGTCCATTTGAATTGTAATTGTCTCAGAGGGAAGAACATCTTGAAATGCTCGCAATGCCAAGAGCACTGCTCTCATCTCTAGGAAATGTATATGCAAATTAGCCTCTTTGGGGGACCAAGTACCCTGTACTGACTTCCTCAGTTAATGCCCCCCAACCCTATCTGAGAAGCATTCATGGTCACTATTGCATTGGGCTGCTGGGAGATGAATGGACGGCCATGGAGCAGTTGATCGGACTGGATCCACCAATAGAGATCTCTTCTGCAAGTGTTGGTAATTTTTATCTGCTATGACATTAACTAATGGAAGACTGACAATTGAGTAGTCAACATCCAGTGTAGCATCTGCATGTAAAACCTGGCCAACGGAACTAAGGTTATTGTTGCCACCATGAGGACCAGGGTTCCGAGAACTGTGTGGACTGAGATTGATGTGCTGTCTACAACCTTCTTGACCTGTGACTTAGAACTTGGTGTGGTGGAAGAAAAGCAATGGCAGTCCTTTTTTTTGAGCAGTGTTCCAATAAATTCCAATGTCTGAGTTGGTTGAAGTTGTGATTTGTTGTTGTTTATGGTTATTCCTAGGACAACACAAGTGTGGAGAACCTGATCTCTTGAATGTAATAGTTGATGCCTAGTCTGAGTGGTAATAAGCCAGTCATCCATGTAGGGAAACACCTGGAATCCCTGCAGTCTGAGGTATGCTGCTACTACTGCTAAGCATTTGGTAAACACCCTGGGGCTGTGGCGACTCCAAAGGGCAGTACTTTGAATTGGTAGTGACTGGCTCCCAGCCAGAAGCATAGGCACTTTCTGGATTGCCTGTTCATTTTTATGTGATAGTAGGCATCCTGAAGATCTATCAAGCACATCCAGTCATCCTTGCCCAGAAAAGGGAGAATGGCCTGAACCATGACCATCTGGAATTTGGCTCATTGAACAGATTTGTAAGATCCACAATTGGTCTCCAGTCCCCTGTGTTTTATGGCACTAAAAAGAAACTTGAGTAAATTATGGACCCTATCTGGTCTGGTGAGACCTCTTGGATAATTATTTTATTCTAGCAGCATTCAAATCTGAATTGTTGCTTGATGAGTGGAACATTAGAGATTTTTCTGGGAACTGGAGGTGGTAGGGAAAATGGTATTATATAACCTCTGGATATAACTCCCTCTGCACCCAAGTATCGTTTGTTAATTCTAGCTAGGCTCTCTGGTGCAGGGACAACCTTCCTCAGAGTGTCTCCAGAGGTGGACAGTCGGGCCTCCATTCATGAACACTGGTAGGGTTTATCAAAGAAAGACTCGTAAACCCTGGTTTTGCGGGCCAACTCTGCCACAATGGCGATGACATCCATTGGAGTTCCCCCTCTGCCTCTGGAGGCACTTCCTCCATGTGCATCATGGAATGGACCTTGAGACTTTTTGAACCACATTTTCCAGCTACTCCATTGATTCTTGCAGAAGGATCTTTGGGGGTGGCCAAAAAAATGTATGCTCATGGCAGAGAAGATCTTTCCATCTTCCTCACACCTGGACAGCATTTCTTTCACTTTAAGGGCAAAAAGGGGAGTTCCATCAAAGGGCACATTAACAAATTTGGACTTAAATGGCTCCACAAGATTCCACAAGAATATCCAGGCATATCTCCTCAGGGAAATGCCTGAACCCTGCAGCTCTTGAGGTTGCTTCCACTATGTTGGAAATTAATTACATGCAAAAATAGTTATGTACTCACCATAATGTTCTGTGTTGTCCATTTTCATTTTATCCTCACATATGGGTTCAGCTCGATCCCTCGGCTCTGACTCAGCCATTGCAAAGATAGTGGCAACCAAAAAAGCTCTCGAGCTCCATACCCTACCCATAATGCCTCTCTCCCAATCACCTCAGATCTTGTTTGTTGACAATAATAGAAAATTAATAGAATATAGAAACACATTGGACAAGGGAAATACCATTTCTGGCGTACAGGGTTAACCAATTAACAAAATTTGGTCAACTCGCTCCTCTAAAGGCAAAGGAAAAGGGACAGGGAGATGGTAGGTGGGTTGTGAGGAAAAAGTGAAAATGGACAACACAGATGGAATGTTATGGTGAGTACACAACTGTTTTATCTGATGTAAATTTTGATTTTATCCTCACATATGGGACAGAGTCCCCAGCTACCTTTTTTCCTTGGTGGCCCTATGGAAGAATATTTTTCAGAAACATTGAACAAAAAGAGGCCCCTACCCCCTAGATACCAAATCTAATTTGTAATGAGTGATGAAGGTATGAGGCAGCCCAGGTGACTGCTGTACAAATATCATCCATGGATGCTCTGGACTGAAAAACTGATGAGGTAGCTATGGCCTTAGTGGAATGAGCTTGAAGTGATTTCAGCAGCTCTAAATCCTGTTTCTTGTAAATAAAATATATGCAGTCTGTAATCCATTTAGCTAGAATAACCTTGGTCACTGGAAGGCCCAATGTTGTTGTTGTTTGTCTTTCAGCTTTTCTTGGTAAGGGGTCGCCACAGCGGAACTCCGGTCTACTAATGATTGGCAGTAGATTTTTACGAAATGCCGAGGTGCCAGCTTGATGCCCAACCTTCAACGAAGGCACGCCCATTTACGCACGCATATCTTTCGAATGCTACCCGACTGCGGGGAGGACATGCAGACTCCACACAGAAGACACTCCCAAGCCAAGCCGAGAATCGAATGGGAGAATCTCTTGCTGTGAGGTAACAACACTACCGCTGAACCACCGCGGAAACTGGAAGGCCCAATCTAATCTCTAAAAAAGGAGACAAATAATTGACTTCCTTTTCTTATATATTTTGCTGTATGTAGGTAAAAACATAATTATCAACATTTAACAAATGTAACCCTGTTTTTGTGAAAAATCAAGTATGGCAGTTGGGATGATAAAGCCTGAATCTGAAATATTCTTGCAGACGTAATGGCTACCATGAATATGGTTTTTCAAGACAGAAATTTGAGTGGACACGTAGCCACTGTTCAAAAGGGGACTGTCTAATCTTTTGTAATTCTAAATTCAAGTCCCAAGGTGTTGAAGGATCTTTATAAGGGGTCTTAAGCAAAAGAGTTCCTCTCAAGAAGACTTTGTATAAGTTATGTGAACCGAGAGAGGAACCATCAAATCCAATGTGAAAACTGGAAATTGCAACTAACTGCACTTTAATCATAGAGTAAGCTGCACCTTTTTTAAACATTTAAACTAAAAACTCTACAACAGTGTGAAATGGAGTGGAAAAGGAATCTACATTATTCTTTTGAGTCCAATGTATGAATCTCCTCTGTTTACTGTTATACAACTTTCGTGTAGATGGCTTATGGGAAGATAATAGAATATGACGCACTGTTCAAGATTGCATAGGTTATCTGGCTATCAATGAAACTGGAGATATCAAGCTGCCAGCTTGAGACTATGAATGTTCAGATGAGGCATTCTTTTCGGGTGAGAAAGAAGTACTGGAAATGGATCCATAATCCATGGTTTCTTCCATAGGGGAGGCCAAAGAAAGGGAAACCATATTTGACAAGGGCAATTCGGATTACTTCTCTTTTCAACCTGTTCGCTTTTTGAAGAAATTTGGGGATTAATGGGGTTGGTGGAAAGCCATAAAGACTGGGAAGCCAATCATGAGTGAGAGAACCCTTGGTGACTCCCCCATTGGGGGGATCAGGGCAAAATAGCTGCTGATTTGTTGTTCAGAGGCGATGCAAAAAAGGTCCCTGCAAGGCTGGCCTCACTCACGGAATATCTCTTCTGGCACTTTCTGATTGAGAGATAACTCATGAAGCATAATAATGGACCGCCTCAACTTGTCTGGTATCATGTTTGACTTTCCTGGAATGTGGGTTGCTACCAGAAAGAGGTTTGACGAGATGACCCACAGCCACACTCTTAGCACCTCTTGACATAAAGGGTATGATCTGGTTCCCCCTTGTTTGTTGATGATCAGACTACCAACTTTGTCTGATTGAATTGCAATTGTTCCCAGAGGAAGAGGATTCTGAAAGGCTTGCAACAGTTGCAGCACCGCTCTCATCTCCAGGACATTTATGTGCGACTTGACCTCTTGTGTGGATCATGTGCCTTGGACTGTTCTTCCCAGATAATTCCCCCCACCCTATCTGGGAAGCGCTCATGGCCTTGGGGAGGTGAGGGACAACTTTGTATGAGTTGATCCGATTGAACCCCCCCCCATGAAAGATACTTCTTGTAAACATTTGTGATTTGTATTGGGGCTGACATGGGAAGGATAGACAACTGGACTGCGAGCATCCACTGTAAGATTCTCATGTGGAACCTCACTAGTGAAACTAGTATTATAGCTGCTGCCATAGAACCTAAGGTTTGAAGTAATTGTCCATCACCTGCGACTCCCTATTGGGGGGAATGGACAGTGGAGCTCTCGTCAGCTAGTTGCTTCTTTGTGGCCACTGCAATGACCATGGCATCAACTGGAACCCCTTTCCCCCAAAACTGTCTGTCTGCAGGTAGTGCCATTATCATGTCCATCTCTGATGTGTGGAGTCTATGGTGTCAGGCCCCTGCCATACCTACCTAGAGATCATATCCACAAGCTTGTCAGTGGGTGGAGTCCCCCAGGAAGTAGATGGTCCTGTACCAAAAGCCTATAGGAGAATGGATTACTCTGGTGTAGAGTTGGAGGATGTCCAGCCACCTCTCTGTTTCAGGATTTCAAGGATGTCTCCGAAGGGAACATCTTCAGAAGGTGACCATGGGGACCCTTTGCCCTCATCAAAATTTGTATCTTCGGTGATGGACTACTGTGGGGAGTCTAGGTGCTTACTCTTGCATGTCCTTTTCCTGGGTACTTCATCAGTGGAATGTTCTGGGGAAGTCTCAGAAGAAGAAATCAAAATTACCTGAGAAGGAACATCAGGTTTCAGTACAGAATGTCCACATGGAGAAAGTTGTTGAGGCTTCAGGCACTGGGGTATCATGGTGGAATAGGTAGGATCCAAGCAGGAAGGTTCCATCAGGACTACCAAGGCAGTGAACACACTCTTTGCAGCCTTGAAGGCAGAGCTCAAAGGAGTCAGAGAGAGACTATGATCTAAGAAACCAGGTTTCTGAATCATCCCCTCTCTCCAATCCATCAGAACCACCCCTGAAGAGGAAGCCAGAGCCATCAGTGCCGAGGCACAAAGGAACAGAGATGGCTCTGAAAACTTTGGAGTTGAATGTTGCACCATGGCCCAGCAGGCAGGCTTCAGCTCCGAGAGCAATCCTGGTCCGAAAACATCAGAGGTCTCAGAGACAATGTTGGATCCAAAGATATAGAGGTCCTCAGATCTGAGACTGATGGATCTGGATGACTGAGATCCTGACGCTCTAAAACAACAGATGGTGTTAGAGGAGGAACTTGCAGGGGTGGTGTGGTGGAAGGTTAGGCAACCTGACCCAGAGGGTTAGGTGCAGAGGGAACAAACAATCTGTCCCTGTGTAGAGAGGATCTTCCTCACCACTCTCTCCACATCTTCTGTGAGACTTTTGGAAGAACAAGTAGAGTAAATGGAGGGGGATGCTTGTCTCTGTAAAAAAGGTGATGGAAGCTTGTCAGGTACTGGGTCAACCAATGGAGAACATCTAGTATGAGGACAATACAGAGTCTCTGAAGGCTGTGTCTGATCTGAGGCTTTTGTCTGATCCGACTTGGATTGTGCTGGAACTGCAATAGTCACTTTAGAAGTCATTGGATCAGAAGCAACAGTCGGATTCTGAATTTTCATCTTTTTCTGATCCATGGTTGAGACCGGATGTTTAGTACTTCTTTTCTGGGAAGAGTCTGAAGAACATTTTGACAAGGTGGAAGGCTTCGACTTTGGAGACTGGCATATGGCTTCTCCAAAAGGGGAAGGGAAGAGATTTTTAATATCAACTTATTTTTACGTTCAGTTAAGGCTTGCGATAAACTGAGCAATCTTCCTGTAAGTGTAATGGACCCAAGCAGTACACACAAAGCAAGTGTGCATCTGAGAGAGGTAACTTATGTCCACATTTGGAAAATTTCTTGAAATCCGCAGGTTTATCACTCATACAATATATATCAACATTAACAATATGTGAAAATTCTTAAGTTAAAGACAATTCAAAATACTAAGCAACTTTTTTTTTTTTTTTTTTTTTTAAACAGGACAGAAGGAGAAAAGTACAGGAATACCACCAATGGTATGAAGAACTACAACAGGTCATAAGGGAAGTGAGATACTAATAATAGTGTCTAGCAGTGCCAAGTATGAAAGTGAGTAGAAAGATAGCAGAAGCAGAAGAAGAAAGAATTACAACACTCTAAGGAAGATAGAAGAGGAAGCAAGGGAATACCAACAATGGTATGTCAGAAATAAGACAAAGTCATAAGAGCAAGGGAGAATAAACAGCAGATATTCTAAACTATAAACAGCATAGACAAAATGTTAAAAGGTAAGCTAAAGAAAAAACTGTTCAATGGAAGGAATTATGAAGAAAAAACTTTACTTATCCAATACAAAGCTGAGAAACTGGTAGACCATGTCCATTAGCTAGAAGTGGCAAACAAGGTCTGAGGTAACTGGCAATGTGCATTGTGGGTAAGGGAGAAGCTCAAGAGATCTGGTGGCTGCAAACTTAAAATTGGCCAAGTTGGATCATCAGATCTGAAACCATTCATTGAGGATAGAATGAAGATTGACATCATCAGATTACCTTGTTCTCGGTAATATCTTCAGATCTGAAGAGCTTGGATCTGAAGATGTTTTCATCAGATTCAAAGGATAGTGAATCTGAGCAGATTTCAGATCTGGTCTTTTTTTTTTTTTTTTTTTTTTTTGGTGACTACAAAGATGGAGTCAAAGAAGTAGATGGTTTAGAGACTTAGTTTTAGTCTTGGGGGATTGAGTGCCAGTAATAACCTCTTTGAATGAAGATGAAAACAATCTCTTTAAAATCAGTTTATTTTTTCTATCAGCTATGGCCCTAGGATTGAAATTTTTGCAAAAAGAACAATTTTCTTAAATATGTTGTGTTTCTAAACAATAAACACAAAACATGTACAACAGAAAAAAAAATCATAGCTTGTAAGAAAATACAAAAGATGGTAAAACAGAATTACACTGAGTGGAAAGGGTAAGGGGAAAAAAATAAGGATTTTGTAGATAATTATGTCATTTGTAAATATTAATGTAAGAAAATTATGGTAAATGTTGAACTTCAAAAATGTAACCACATTGAGCTCTGCTGGAGGAAAGCTGATAAGTCAAGCACTGTATAATTGTTTGATCTCAAAACTCGGATCTGAGATGTCTGAAAGAAGAAATTCTTCCTATTGTTTTGAGACCAGAGTTAATGGCTAGAATTTACATGTATAATGTCTTTTCTTGCTCTGGCTTCCTGACCAGTTGCAAGATCAAAAGAGCTGTTACACTCTGAGTTTCTGTTAGCCTGGGAAACAGAGAATAATGATGTAATCTGAAATGAGTCAGGGGTACTGTGTTATCAATTTAAGGACAGAGAGAGAGAGAGCGAGAGAATCAGAGCATTTTTGCATTTGTTTTCAGAACTGACATCACCAGCACTGCCTTGCTCTACATGTAAGTCTATTTTAGAACTATGTTTGCTCTTAGAGCTAGGAAATAGGAAGTGTAGTCTAGCTGTTTTCTGTATTGATGTCAGAACTTTTATACTGTATTATTTTAAGCATTTCTCTGTGATCTCTGAACTCTTGACTAGCACTATGTAGTAAGAAGTATTGTCTTGTGTTATTTGTTATTAAATATTTTTTAAACCTTTCAACTGTGGCTGCTTTATGTAGAGATAATTTAAGCTCTAGAGTACATTGCATGCATATAGTAATACTGTCCAAGCCACTCCAAATAAGCCTTGCTGTTCCCCATACTTACCATTTGGATAATATTGCACAGTAAGAATTGGACACCCTTTGATAAGGGCCTCATTAGTAGCTGATATTAGTGGTTGGTGGCAAGTGGTACTACTGTATAGTCTGGACAGAAGGAGCATAGCTGGAGAACCTGTGCCAGCCTTCCCCAGGAGTGTCTGTGTGTTTGTATATAACTCATATCTCAAAGTGTGTGTGTGTGTGTGTGTGTGTGTGTCAGCTACTTGGGCAGGGACACGAAGCACTGGTTGGACAGAGATGGTGCTGGAGGTTTTAGCTTGACCACTAGGCTGAGATCCGGACCCTATAGCTGTGCCAGTGGGGGAATCTTATTGGGGATCTATACATGGTTCTACCTGACATAATCGAAACCACACAACACCGACAACCACATCACCGACACCACATATTAGGTCCATATAAAACAAACCAACACACACATAACCGACACAAACCGACGGTACACAAACAAACAAACCCCATACAAAACAAAACACATTCACTTAACCACCCCTATATCTCCTAAAAACTAACTCTACTTACCCCTACCCTATCCCCACAGACGTCGGCCACCCACCTGCCTCACCTTCAATCCTCCCCGGTCACTACTCACTCACACTGCCTTTCCACATGTCATGTCGGCATCCTGGGCGTTGCTGGTGGCGTCGTCGGTCAGGTCTTCTGCATTGTCGATGTTCTGCAACCCGCGATTTCGCGTCGGTCTCTTTCGCTTCTCTTCTGGAGTGGATTTCAGTGTCGGGTCTTCTCAGCTGTCGACGAAGTCAGGTAGAACCCTATACATATATATCAAAAAAGTGAAACTATAAAGAAAAAGCACTTATCTCACTTGAGGCTTGAGAGCTCAGGCTGACCATGTATTTTCACGAAAAACAGCAAACGAGATCTGAGGTATGTTAGGGTTTGGTGCATTATAGGTAGAGGAGGAGGAGCAAGAGAGTTTTTGGTGGCAACGAGCTTTAGTAATGGGTGAGTTGATCTGAACTCAATAGTTGAGGGCAGAATGAAAATTGACATCAGATCCTGTTATTTCTTCTTTAACTAAAATTTGAGGATTACCCCATTCCCATCTGAAGCAGATGGGTTGGCCATACTGGACACGTGACTAAATTGCTCCCTATCAGCTTCTGATGGGGCTGCTATAGCACAGGCAGCTGCATGTACTGTACTGTCTGAGGATTCTTCAACAGACACAGCAAAGACGTCCAGGTCAAGCTAAACAGCCAGAGCCTCTTATTTAGTGTTCTTAGGCTTATTCTTTGGTGACTTCTGGACACCAGGGCAGGAAGGCTCAGACAACCTTGTGCTGTCTTTGACTAACTATATTTTCAAGAAAGAAAAATGGCTGTGGAAGGTCTTTGGGACAAAAGCCTGAGAAACTGCATACTCTTTTTACAGTTATGCCTTTGACATGGTATCTCATGAGCTATTACTCTCTACTCTCCCCAACCTCTCCTTCTCACAACCAGCCTGCAACTGGTTCCACAGCTATCTACATGGATGCCAGCAATCAGTAATCTGGGACGATAACATATCACCTCACCTCCCAGTTACTCTCGGTGTTCCCCAAGGGTCTATCCTTGGCCCTCTGCTATTCTCACTTTTCACTAACAACCTACATACTGCCACCACACAAGGATCTCTTATACAGTACGCAGATGACTGTACTCTCATCTGCTCTGCCCCCACTCTACCAGATCTACAGCATATCACACAGGAATCATTCTCTTCTGTAGAAAGCTGGCTATCCAATGCTTGGCTTCTACTCAACCCAAGTAAGACAAAACTTTTCCTGTTCCAACCTTCCAAAGTCACCCAAAATACCCCCCACTTCAACATTCTTGCCAAAGACAATACCATCATCTCTCCATCAGAACACACAAAATTACTTGTTGTGGAAATAGACAACAAACTTAAATTTCACACCCACATATCTCTCACAATAAAAAAAGTTCACAAGAAACTTGGTGCATTATATTGAAGCCGCCAATTCCTAACCAAGGTGGTTAGAATCTCCATAGCCAATTCCCAGCTAATCTCCACCCTTCTGTATGCATCGCCCTACTTACCAACCTTAAACAGACAGACCTACACAAACTGGATGCTTGTTACAACTAAATTGCTAAATTTGCCACTGGAATCTCCTACCACAGCCATCATTGTATCTCCCTTAAAGAACTAAACTGGCTAAAAATCCCACAACTCCTTCACTTTAATCAACTCACCCTCGCTCATAAACTTATTAACCACCCCTTAACATCCCTTCCCTTCAAACCCTTCTCCACCCCTATCACCCCACTAAGATAAAGCAACAAAAATCAACTGACTGTTATCAAAACTAAAAACTCAGCAGGAGAAGCCATATTTTCATGTACCATATCTAAACTTTGGAACAATCTTCCACCCTCTATAACTACTCTACCTTCCAGCAGCCTTTTCAAGACTGCACTCAAATTCCACTTAAATTTGCACTGGCTTTGATCTTATTTCTACTCTAGACTAACACCCCCCTTACCTCCCCCAACTTAGACTCTTAACCCAACTATACTACCGCCACTACTAACCACAGCCAGAAATAGCTAGTTTTTACATACTTTAACATCTTGTCTGACAACTTTGTTACTAATATAATAAACAAGAAATTATCTTAACTTGCAACATTTTCTGTATATACTGTTGATAAAGAATATCTTGTTATTCCCAAATAAAAAGCTCAGAGACACTCCAAGGCTGTAGATGTAAATAATTTATGTATGTTTTTATTTCCATTTTTAGGGCATGTTTATGAGATGACTTTTTTCTGTTTAGTTTTTAAATAGATTAATTGTAGGAAGTGATAAAGAAGTTATGTACTCACCATAACGTTCCATGTTGATAGTCCATCTGACCTTCATTTTTACATATGAGTCCGGAGCCGATCCTCGGCTCCAACTCAGCTGATTTTCAAGCTTGAAGACTTCTGGTTGGCTTGTGGGTAAAGTAGGTATCCCATGGTGCACCAGTGCATTCCCCAGATCTTGTTTATTGCTCACTAGTGATAGAAAGAGATAGAAAGAAACTCTTAACCAACAAGCTAATACTAAAGGGTCGCCAACCAATAAATTTATAACATTACCTCCAGATCTTCCAGGATGGGGGCAGGAGAGAGGGTTGGAAAAAATGAAGGTGAGATGGACTACTAACATGGAACATTATGGTGAGTACATAACTTCTTTATGTTAGGTAGTCCAATCTCACCTTCATTTTTACATATGGGACTGTGTCCCTAGCACCTTATTCTTGGGTGGCTCATTGAAAGATACTCCTGAGCATCGTGGAACCAAAGGATGCTCTACCCCTAGAAGCCAAATCCAACTTATAATGAGTAATAACGGTATGAGGGGTAGCCCACGTAGCTGCTGCACAGATATGATCAACTGGTACCCTGGCTTGGAAGGCTACAGAGGTAGACAGAGACCTGGCAGAGTGAGCCTTGATCCTGTGGGGTAAGGGTCTGCCCTCCGAGCTGTAGATGAAAGCTATGCAACTCGAAATCCAGTTAAACAATGTCACCTTAGAAACTAGCAAACCCAATCTGGAATCAGAAAAGGAAACGAACAACTGGTCTGACTTCCGAAATTCTTTGGTACGTTGCAAATAGAAACGCAGCTGTCTGTGAACATCCAACTGGTGAAAACGTTATTCCGCTGCATTGCTATGATTGGGAAAGAAGACTGGGAGTTCAATGGACTGGTTCAATGTGGCAGAAGAACAAACTTTGGGAACAAATGAAGGATTGGTACATAAAGAAACCCTGTCTTTATGAAAAAACTAAATAAGGTGGTTTAATAGATAGGGCATGTAGCTCAGAAACATGTCTGGCTGATGTAATAGCTACCAAAAACACAGTCTTCCAAGACAAGTACTTTAAGGAAGCTGACTGAGACAGTTCAAAAGGAGGGGATGCTAGTTTGGACAAAACAAAATTTAAGTCCCAAGAAGCCACAGATTCCTGTAAAGGTGGTCTCAGCAACGTGACTCCTCTCAAGAAAGTTTTACATAACTTATGCGACATAAGGTTAACATTTGGAGATCCCAAATAAAAATGTGAAATAGCCGCCAATCGTACTTTGATGGTGGCTGCGGCAGATCCCTGCTGAAAAAGCTCCAAAAAGAATTCCAGAATTACGGGAGCGGTGTAAGGATCCACTTTAATTTTCTGTGCCCAAATAGAAAACCTTTTCCACTTACTGTCATACAGCCTTCTGGCTGATGGTTTGTGTGAGGATAAAAGAATAAGGGACACTGATGATAAAACATCATGAAGCCTGACTAGAGATGGAACTGGATCAGCCAAGCTGTCAATTTGAGGGTGTGGAGAGAGGGGTGTAGTGAACCCGACATGTGGGTCAATAGATCTGGAACTGGGTCCAGGATCCAAGGATTGTCCAGGAGAAGAGGCTTGAGGAAGGGAAACCAGACCTGATGAGGCCAGTAAGGAGCAATGAGGATCAACTTGCTTCCCAGTCAGTTGGCTTTCTGTATCACTTTGGGGATAAGAGGGAATGGAGGGAAGGCATAGAGAAGTCCCATGGGCCAATCGTGTACCAGAGCATCTCTGGGTGCTTCCCCCGGAGGGAGAATTAGGGAAAAATAACTGCTGCACTTGGCATTGACTGGACTGGTGAAAAGGTTGCAGAAAGGTTGTCCCCATTTTAGGAAAATCTATTCCACTATTTCCCATTTCAGAGACCACTCATGGGGCAGCAGGATTGCCCGGCTCAGCTTGTTGGCTATCACATTGGTTGTCCCCGGAATGTGCATTGCCAACCAGAAAGCGCTGGGAAGAAATCGCCCATTCCCAAACTTGCATGTCCTTTCAACAGAGTGGGTAGGATCTGGTACCGCCCTGTTTGTTGATATACCACACAACCGACATGTCCGATTGTATCGTAATCGTCCCTAGAGGAAGAAGGTCCTGAAGTGCTTGCAACGCCAGAAGCACTGCTCTCATCTCCAGAATGTTGATATGAAGATGAGCCTCATGTTCTTGCCATGTGCCGTGGACCGTCCTGCCCAGATAATGCCCCCCCACTCGACCTGGGAGACATCCGTGGTCACAGTGGCAATGAGTTGTGCAGGCACAAAGGGAGCTCCCGTGAACAAATTGTTGGGGGCTAGCCACCAATGAAGGTCCTTTTTGCATGATTCTGTCAGCAGAATAGAGTGATTCAGCGGTAGATATTGGAACGACCACTGGGAGAATAGGAGCCTTTGAAGGATTCTCATATGCAACCTGGCTAGAGGTATTAACAGAATGGTTGAGGCCATCATTCCAAGAAATTGAAGAATCCACTTTGCTTTGACCTTCCGAAGTGGGAGAAGTCACTGAACTTGTGAGATGAGGTTTTGTGCTCTTTTGGCGGGAAGACAAACTGTCATATCCACTGTCTACACCTCTGCGCCTATAAAAATCACAGATTGTGAGGGCAGTAATGCAGATTTTTCCCAATTTATGGAGATCCCTAGTTAAGCACAAAGCTGGATGGTGATGTCCCTGTTTTGGAGAAGTAGATGCCTGGTGGGGGCGGTCAGGAGCCAGTCGTCCAAATACGGAAACACCTGGAATCCCGGACGTCTCAGGTGAGCTGTCACTACTGCCATGCATTTGGTGAACATCCTGGGTCTGTGGTGAGACCAAAGGGCAGAGCACGAAACTGATAATGGCTGGCTCCCAGCCGGAAGCGTAGATACCTCGTTGATGCTTTGTCCATTTTTATATGGTAGTAGGCATCTCGGAGATCTATAGAGCACATCCAATAGTCTTTCCCTAACAACGGGAGTATCAACTGCAGTGTTAACATCTGAAACTTGTCCTTTTTCATGGATTCGTTTAATCTGCTGAGGTCCAATATTGGCCTCCAGTCTCTGGTTCATTTTGGGACTAAAATGAACCTGGAGTAAGTTCCGGATACTATCTGGTCTGTTGGCACAGGCTGGATGACTCTTTTTGAGAGCAACTTGCTGATCTCCACACTTGCCTGATCCCTGTGATTGGGTGGAACATCTGGGATCTTCTTGGGAACAAACCGTGGAAGGGAAAAGGGTATGATATAGCCTCTGGTGCCAACTCTTGTACCCACTTGTCTTGGGTTAAATTTAGCTAGGCTTCTGGATACAAAGAGATGCAACCCTCGACTGGCCCCAGAGAAATGCAGTCAGGTCCCACATCAGGAGCGCTGATAAGGCCGCCCTCGAAAGGAACCACGGCCTTGCTGATATTGCGGACCCCCCCTGCCTCTAGGACAATGTCTACCATTCCCTCCTCCTCTGCATCTGAAGGAGGATTCACTCTGTGTGTCTGGAAAGACCCTCTGGGACTTTTTGAACCACATCTTACCTCCCCTTTGACCTTTGGGGTATGGTCGAGAGGGGATGGTAAAATGAACTCCCACGGCAGAGAGAGTCTTTCCTTCCTGTTCACACCGAGTGAGTGTATCTTTCACCTTGGAACCAAAAAGGAGGAACCATCAAATGGGGCATTGGTGAAGTTGGACTTAAACGGCTCTGCAAAATTACACAAGTGCATTCAGGAGTGGTGCCTAAGGGCAACTCCTGAACCCGCTGCTCTGCTCGCTCCATCAGCCGCATGAGATATGAGCCACATGGAGGAGTTAACTATGGAATTTAGGATGGACAACTGAGCAGAGATCCTATCCGGGACTCCCTCAGGACAAGCACCCTGTATGGAATCTCCTAACTCCTTGAGGAGATCCCTCTGCAACCTCGTGAAATGAGTAAGATAGTTCAGGGATCTAAGTGTAAAGGCCGCTGAACTAAATACGCACTTCCCAAAATCTGTGCATCTGTCGAGACTCCTTGTTTGGCGGATGTATAGAGGAAGAAGTCTTCGCCAACTCCTTTTTCGTGACTGCCGCCACCACCATGGCATCTATGGGAACACCCTTAGACAAGAATTCTTTTCCAGGAGGGGCAGACAGGAACTTATTTGGTCTTCTAGGTACTGCCTCCATGGCATCGGGAGTATCCCACTCCTTCCAACTAACCAGATCCATTAGCTCGTCAAAAGGTGGAGACACCCTAGAGGCAGAGGGTTGAGACTCGAAAGCCTTCAGGTACACCGACTCCTCATCAGAAGGGTTGACAGTGGGCCAGTCGCACCTCTGTTTAAGGATCTCTAGAATGTCCACAAAGGAGACCTCATTAGAGGATGACTTAGGGGACCCCTCTGACTCATCAAGGTCAGTGTCCGATGTCAGAGACTCATCCTGGGAGTCAATATGCTTCCTCTTGCATACTCTCTTCCACAGGGGCTCCTCAAAAGGACCTTCTGTGGATGCCCCAGAAGAGTGGGGGCCACCAGCCAGTGGCTCCTGAGGCTGTGGGTCTCTGCTGTCTCCGGAGAGAGTAGGGACTGAGACCGAAGTGGGAGCCCTGGAGGGGAAGAGTGCTTGTACCACTGGCAGGGGCTGTAGATTGTGACAGCACACTCCTCATCACTTCAAAAGCAGATCTCTCCGGCTCCGAAGACCGTCCCCGCTCTGAAGAGACAAAAGACGGTGCCGGTGCCAGAGCCAGAACCATCGGCTCCGAGATAGATGCAGGGTCTGAGCTCACCCTGGCTGACGCACCAAGAGGAAGGCTCGGAACCGATAAAGATGGCTCGGAACTCAATTCAAACCCTCCCCCTCAATGCCAACAGAAGAGCTTCAGTCCCTGGACATGATGGATGGAGCCGAACGTGTTGGAGCCGAACTCGGCTCCAATGCAACAGCAAGGGGAGCCAGAACCGAGGGTTCCTCTGTTAGTAACAAGCACCCCGGCTCCAAAAAACCAACATGGCACGGAGGAGGAATCACGGATGGAGAGAAGACTGATTCAAGTGGCTCCAGAGCCGATTGGGTCAGAGCCAACAAAAATTTTGGGAGGGCAGATGACTTGAGGAGTCCCAGCACTTCCCTCTCCACATCTTCTTCCAAAAGACTCCTGGAAGACCTGGAAGATAAGGTTGGGGATCACGACCTAGCAGGCACTGGAGATTTGATCATCAAACAGACTGGTAGGGACTCTACAGACCGGCTCCAAGAAGCAGAGTCAACTATTTGCAAGGATTCAGCAGTTGGCACCAAAGTATCTGTGACTGACTCCGAAACCACAGTGCTCTCCTGCAACTCCGAAGGCTGAGTCGTTGAGGAGGCAGGTTTTATTAATTTCGCAGGCAGCTCCGAAACACTAGCCAGTTCCGGAGAAGGCCTTTTTGAACCTTTAGATTTTGAGTCAGATCTTGACTTAGACGAAGAAGCCGAAGAACCAGACAAAGCTTCCTCAAAGGTTGGCTTCAAAAGACCCCCCAGTATCAGTTTGTTCTTCCTCTCCTGCAACAGGAGAGAAAGCATGATAGAACAAACATGATTCTTGCAAATGGATGGCTCCCAAACAGTAGACACAGCTACTGTGGCCATCGGTCAAAGACATTTTCTGGGAGCACTTCATACATTTTTAAACCCAGAGGGTTTGTGCTCTTTGCTATCCTTAGACATTGCAACCCACAAGCAATCAGAGGGAAAGAGAAAGAAAATGACTGAGGACTAGGTACTCTAACTAAAACGGGCCTAGCCCTGCAGCCGAATTACACAAGGACTAGTTCCTCTAATTTAAACGGGCCTAGCCAGGTGTAAGATAAAAAACTAGATTTTCCACTAAACACTAGATAGATTCAGTCACACAGGAGAATATTTTAAATAGAATACAGTGGAAGCAACACGAGGACTAGGTCCTCTAAGTTAAATGGGCCTAGCCCTGTTTAGAACCAGGTCTTCTAATTCAAACAGACCAAGAAGGCACAACACACACACACACCCTCAAGGGTAGCAAATTAACAACTGTAAGAAACTAAGACTTTAGTGGGTCCCCACTTAAGACCACCAGTCAACAATAATCGCTTGACAGGAAATAATCAATAGGAGCCCCTATTGATTAAAAATGGTGAACTCGCCAAACTAATTCTCTAGACAATAAAGGGCAAGTGCGTCTACTGAAAAACAGGAGACTACTATACTAGTCACACAAGGCAATTCAGGTAAATCCTAACTGTAAAACAGGAAAAAGGGTGAAACAAACTAATGGTTTAGGTAAAGTGCAGTTGCGAATAACTACTGGTACACATGATATCAATAATAATGTCACACAACAACCACAAGACAATGAAGATAAAGTCCTGTAGTGTATATATATTCAATAACTATACAAAAGATACTAGAATAATGAAAATTTGCAAAAACTTAGCCAGAGCCAAGAGAAGCACATCCGAACTCGTCGACGCGGCAAAGGAGATCTGGGGATTACACTGGTGCACCATGGGATGCCTACTTAGCCACGAGCCAACCAGAAGTCTTTGAGCTTGAAAATCGGCAGAGTCAGAGTCGAGGATCGGCTCCGAACCCTTATTTAAAAATGAAGGTGAGATTGGACTACCTAACATGTCATATTTAGGTGGCTATATATTCTTTGTGTCCCCTTTTTTGTATGTATTAAAGGTCTGAGGAAGCCCAACAGGGTGAAAGTGCTAACCTAACTCTGCACAATAAATCTTTCTTCATTTCAAACTTCGGCCACTGGATTTATTGGAGTTTACTACTTGGAATTGTTTTCATCTGAGAACTTTACATCTACAACCTTGGAGTGCCTCTGAGCATTCTGTTTGGGTATATCTTTATTTTTTAGCATCGGAGCACTTACTCCTTAGTCACTTGCTCTATTGACTTTGTTTTACAAATATCTTGTTATTGTATTAAAGCCAACAACCTGTAATGTTCTTTACTAATGCTGCAACTTTGTATCTCTATTTATCATGTACATGATGTAGAGCTTCTCTCCCCGGGCATCCGCTGAAAAAGGACCTGCGTCCAGTCGGAATTTCCCGTTAAACAAATATAAATAAAAATAAATATGCTTAGTGCCAAGGCAAAACAAACAATTTTTGTGGTGATCTTTGTGTGGAATTTGCTTCTCACAGTAACATTTCCCTCTCTTGAATGGCATGTAAAATTAAAAGGAAGGGTCCTTAATGGGGTACTGATCAGCCCAATGGCAAGGTAGCTGTGCTAGTCATACATCTCACAGACTGAAGACAAAGCAAAGTTCTGCTTTTGGACTGGTGGCAAAGTAGTTCTAAGGTAACTTATGCTTGGACATCATCTACCTCTTGGCTTTGGGCTTAGATCACATGTTGGATGTAGAGTATGAGGAATGTGTCTAGGCTTTGGTATCCTGGTCAGATGTATGGCTATGCTTGGCAGGATATCCCATCAGTTAAGGACTGCAACAGTGATTTTGAAAGGACATCAACATTTCCTAGCATAAAAATAAGTTTCACAGAAAGGAAAAAAACAAAACAAACAAAAAAATTTTTTCTCACAGAAAAGTAATGAAAGTATTGTAAGGTTTTGAACAGAACAGGACTTATTTCCTCAGTCTTGAAAGGATAGCTGACAGTTCTATGAAGCCTGCAAAAGTGATATACTTCAGCTGTAAAAAAAGCAAGTGAAGCTTTGTTTTTGGCTCTGCTCGAGCGAATTGCAGTTTGTGCATGTGGAAGATACCCCAAAACATTTAAAGTCTGGATGGTGGTCATATCCTAAGGCAAAGATACAACCCATATAGCTTAGTCAACTGCAACAGTGATCTAAATGTTGAACATCTCAAACCACTTTGCATCTTCCTAGTAGAAGGTTTTTGGGATACAGTATAGACCTGGACCACTTCTGGAGGGGACAAAATGTCCCCAGCCATTAAGAGAACTGAAGAAATAATGAATAAGAGTCTGTAGGTCCAGATAAGGCATGTTAGTTGGATGGGATAAGAGACCTTTCTGAGGTGTGAAAAGAGGCATCAGTAACAACTGAGGCCATATCAGAGGGAAGCAAACCTGTCTAGACCAAAATAGTCCTATGACAATGACACAATCCTTGTGCACCTTTAAAAGTTTTCTGTAGAAATTTTGGATTGGGTGAAAGAAAGCCTCAGAGACCACTACTGGACTAGAGTACCCCGGGGCTTTTGAGCCTCTGTAGGACCAAGGGGAAAACTATGCTGCATTTGATTTTGGTAAGGAATATAACAGGCCACAGAAAGGCCTTCCCTGTTGTTCACCTCTGACAGACCACTTGCGAGGAATCAGCAGACACCAGATGAATTTGTCCACTAGCAAGTTGGCCTGTACAGGCTAATGTGTTGGAATGACAAAGCAACGTGCTGACGTGGCCATGTTGACAAGGCACATTTCCATAACTTCATGGCTTCCAAGTACACCAAATCAATGTCATGTTGTTGGAGTGTATGGCAAAAGCAACTAGATGAAAGGAGTACTGTACTGCCTGCAACATTGGGTAGACCAACATCTCCTTTTTAAAATATTTTTTGCCCATGCTGGCATCTTATCATCCACCCCCTCACAGCTAATCAGACAATTTGCTCCTGATTATCAGGGTTGAAGATTAAGTGTGAGGGGCCATACTTAAGGCAACCATCAAGGTGGTTTGGATTTTACTTTGCAAAGCCTTTCTTTCCCTGCACCTGGCCAGCAACAGTCCAGAGGTGGGATGTACAAAGGCCATCAGTGCTACACCATCCTTCATTTCCACGAGAAACTGATGTCAGCAGGAAAACTTGCCCACCCAAAGATAGCTCTGTGTGGCAGTTTCCTCAGTGTCCACCAGGGAAATTTAGCCAACATATGTGCCCCTGGCCAATTCACTCCATCCCCCCAAGATTTGCAAGCTCATTCTTCTATCAAATTCCCACATAACTAACTTGGGTCACCTGAACAGTAGTCACAGCTATATCCCTCAATGCCACTGGTGCAGGCTAAGGAGTGCCCTAATTTCTGGGACACTGATGTACACTGTGGTCTCTTGTGTCCACTTAGCTTGGACTGCTTGTCTCAGACAATGCCCCACCCACCCTAGGGCATATGTATCCTTTGTGGCATTCATGTTGGAGGAGGGATGTACAAATGAACACTAATGGAGATGTTGGTTACCTGCAAAGGTCTTAAGGAGGGGACATTTCATCTCCAAAATCCTGCCCTCCTGCTTTGCAGTCACTTTTCCACCTGCAGTCCAAACAATGAAGAACTGTCAAAATGAGCATTGGTGAAGAACACCTTAAAATGTCCCCAGAATTACATGTTTGAGCCGAGGATGTATTCTGATGCCTGACCCAACAGCCCTAGCTACTTCATCTATTACAATATGAAGGAGACTCATGGAGAGAGGCAGACAGAGAGAGAGGTTATTCACAGTTCCTAAAGTGACCACCTTGGAAAAGTAGTTTCCTCTGTAAATTCCCATGTGGCAACCGGCACAGTATCTAAAGTGCTTTTTCCAGCTAAACTGCACCGTCATGTGCATCAGGTAATTTTACATTCTTATGGAAAAAGTGACTGATGTAGATGCATGCTTCTCAAATTAATCCAGTGCCCTGGCTTCTTATTGAGGGAGTGGAGGGCTTTTCTCAGAGACTAGTTTTCAGCTGACTCAATTACGGGAGCCTTGCTCCAGTATTCAAAATCATTGGGAGGATGAGAATCTTACTTGGACTTCTAAAGAAGCGATTCGGCCAAGCCTTATGCACAACAAATAAGACCATGCAGGGTGCAGAGGAAGAGAGTCAGGAAGTTAGCAGGCTGCAGCAAAAAGGCCTCCTGCAAGATATCTTCTTTTTGGGAGACTAGGTCTGTTGCCATGACACCCCCATGCAACTGTCTAATTTTAATATTGCTTCAAATACGAGTCACCAAGGAAGAATACTCACAAATCTTCCCCTTCACGGTTCTTATTCAGTGTGACAGACTTAACAGGAAAGCCTAAGTGCTTCACTGTGCACTCTCTCCTTCTTGGAACACCAGAAAGCTCTCTGGTAATAATAACGACAGGATGAAGAATATATACCAAATATTTCATATATGTCTCTGTGGTGGATTTCCACTCTCCTGCCTCTACTGGGAAAAGTTACTGTGGCTGTAACTCTAAAATTAGGGAGGTCATGGGATGAAGAAAATGTAATGATTCCAGGGAAATATTGACCAAATCTTTGTGCTTCCTGTGCATCAAATCTTGATACACTGGCATATAAATTCTTGGTACCAGGGTAACAAACTAGGTACTCAGAGTCAGTACTCAAGTACATTGCAATGAAGGACCAAAGCTAATCAAACACCTGGAACAGAGTACAAAGGCAGTGTCAAGAGGTTAAATGCCAATGTGGTAGACGAGGACAGTGGTCCCAGTAGAGTTGTGAGTGAGATCAGTGTCAAACCATTGACTACCTGGGCCAGTGTAATCTTTGGCAATAACAGATTTGGAGCAGAGTTTACTGGTATGAAGGTCACTGGTTCCAATTGCACTGATGTAATGATTCACATTGACAGAATAACAGTAATCCTTATAAATGCAAAAAAAAAAAAAAAATGAAAATTAATTCATTAAAACTACTTTCAGGAAACCTTGGAGCAATTTTTTTGGGGGGTTGCCCCCTTGATCCCCACATGTGGAAGGACACCTATGAACTTATGTATACGAAATCCAATGTGGCACAACAGGGATGAAAGGGAAAAAATAAAGTTATGTACTCACCATAACTATGAATTAATTGTCCCTCCCCTATGATAAGAATATTGACATTGAGGGGGGAGAATATTAGCCAGTCGCTCATTGGCCAAGAAAATGTTCCAATGGTTACTGATATCATCTCAAAATTTGTTTGTGTTACGACCATAGGTGGTAACCAAATGAATGTTCGGAGATGTGTTTTCTTCCTGTTTCTCAATTTTTGGTTGATATTGTAATAGATTCTCACAGATCTAGCAGCATGCATACTAGCACCATGTATGGTTCCCACCTGATATCCCCTGCTGAGGAATCTGTTAAATAAATCCTTTCTGCCAGAATTGTAAGCTTGATTAGTGGAGCAGATATGTTTTGATACGCAAAAATTGTGATTTTGGTATATTGTGAATAATATGGGGTGGATGGTGACTGGTGGCGTGAAGCAATGCGTTGAATTGTGGAAATTTTCTAAAAGTTTCCATCTGCAATGTGTTATCCAGATCCCTGCTTTTCAACACATCCAAGAACGTGATCTTGTTCCTATCCCAGTTCAAAGTGAAATGGATGCCCCATTTATTGTCATTTATGTAGTCAACAAACTCCAGTATATAGGAGGCATCCCTTTTCCATACCATCCAACAATCGTCTAAAAAGCAATACCAGATGTCCATATTATCCAGAAATAAATTGTGAGACTCATCATAAATTAGCTGCTCCTCTATGTAACTCATGAACAGGTCTGCATAAATAGGAGCAAAGGATGCTCCCCCATTGCAGTGCCTCTGACTTGCCAATAACATTCATTCTGAAAATAGAAAACATTTTTAGTTAGAACATGTTCTGTAAGGCAGGTTAGCAGAGTGTTAAAACCTGGTGGACAAAGGTTCGCTTTATCTAACCAATATTGTATAGCTTCTAAACCCACCCAGTGGGGTATGTTCGTATAAAGGGCTGTCACATCCAGAGTGCAAAGTAACCAATTTGATTCCAGTTGGGTATCCCCAATGATTTGCAGAAATTGGGTTGTACCCTTAAGTCTGGACATGACCAGTGGTAACAATGGCTGTAAATATTTTGTGAGGAATGCTGACAATGGTTCCGTTAAAGATCCCTTACCCGAAACTATTGGTCTGCCCTGTGGTTCCTTAGGATCTTTATGTATTTTAGGTAATAAGTATTGTGGTGTGGGATCAGGAACCATAAGATGATGTTTAGTTTCCTGTATAATAATGCCTTCTTCATATGCTAGTTGTAAAAACTGGACCATCTCCTGCTTAAATTTGAAAGTCAGGTCCAGATGCTTGTGCATGTAGAAAAGGCCATTAGATAATTGTTTCTCGTCCTCCCTATGGTATTGCTCCCAGTCCATCACAACGACAGCTCCTCCCTTGTCAGCCGGTAAAATAACTAAGCTATGGTTATTGCTAAGTTTAGTTAAAGCTACCTGTTCATCCTTGGTTAGATTCTGTTTAGCACTGGAAAAAGTCCTACCATGAAAATGTAAATCTTTGAGAACACATTCTCTGAATACTGAGACATGCCTGTCCATGGGTGGCATAAATTGTGACTTGCGAAATCAGAAGTCAGTAGATCTCAGAGTTTGATAATTTTCTGAAAAGAACAATTTCAGGTTCAAAGTTCTGCAAAAATCATTTACATCATTTACCAAAACATGTTCATTAACAAAGAAAGTAGGAACAAAGATTAGTCCTTTATTCAGCAACTTTATTTCATCTGTGAGGTCACATAATGAAATATGTACATTATTACTGTTTATGATACCATCTGTTTCAAAAGTTACTCTATGTTTATTGGCCCTGTGCTTCCTACCCCCCCCCCGTGTCTTTTGACCATAAAGGGTCACTCCCTGGTTTCCTCTTGGCTACTGGGGACTCTTGAATGGGGATAGAATCTATGTCAGTGGCAGATGATGATTCATCGCCAGAAATTGTCTCTGAAAACTCAGTTTTATTCCTAAGAATAGACCTGGGTCTTTTCCTTTTCTTAATGCATCTTTGTGTGGTGTCTTGGAAACAATTTTTTTGTGTGTATTAAATGGTTTCCCTTTTTGGTAATCATTGACATCCCTGTTAAATTTGTCAGCCTTTTTCTTCTTAAGTTGTTGCTCCAATTGTGATAAATCTTTGGCTAGAGTGTTCAAATGTCTGTTGAAAGTTATTTCCCCCTCATAAACTTTAGCTTCCTCACAGATCTGTTTAACCTCTGAAATATATTTGTCTATAGCTCGTTCATGATACATACTGAGGGCCTACACAAATAACATGGATGCCTGATGTTGGGCTTGAGCCCAATCTTGAGTAAGTTGTTCATCAATCTGACTAACCAAAGGTTGCATTTCTACTCTAAGCCCACGTGGGGTAATATCCTTGACCTTATACGCCTTAAAAAGCCTTAGGTGCCAAATATGAGATCTCAACATCTTTATGCTTTTGGTTAGTTTAGAAAATATCAAAGCGCATGGATCTCCTATGGGCTTATTAGTCGCCAAATTTTCTTGGCCTACTGGTGTTAAGCCAAAAATCCCTAAATCATGCCAGTCCACTGACAGACCTTCTAGCAGTGTGATTAAATCCATATTAGGACCCTACTATGCTTCAAGGAAGATCCAAACCCCAATGCAATACAAATTTGAATGGACATTCATATCTGTGTCTGGAAACAACAACAACAAACTCTATACAACACTCAGAACGGGGTGAAAAACACCTCTGAATAGAATTAGGTTTCTATAAAACTGTACCTAAACAATTTTGCAACATGTAATATGGCATGAGTTGGCCTGTATAATGGTCAACAGGACATGTTCTTTTGTAGCAAAAAGAATATCCCTATAATATATATCAAAACACTGGATAGCCCAAATAATGCCCCCCCCCACCCGAATAACAGGGAGTTCCAAAAGATAGTACCTCAATTAGGATTGTCTTCCAAGCCGACCTTCGTCTCTGGCTATAAATATATAAGTTTCAACTTGTTGAAACAATTATGTTCCAAAAAGAAAAAAAACCTTTATACATGTCGGAAACTATGCCATAAAAACTCATATTCAAACTACTATGTAAAATGACTGACATTCATCTATGCCTATACAGAGCAAAAATTGCAAGTCCAAATGACGTTCACAAATCCCTTAGTAGTGCCAATTATCTGCGGAACTCAGTGTGTTAATATACCGCTAAATATTGCTGTCAAAATGCCCAAATTTAAAAGACAACTCTCCAAAAAAGACCAAATTATTCAGTTTGAAATGCATAAAATATTCCAAAGTACTAATACACATGTGAACCCCCTCAGAACCATTTAAATGATAGGTCCAAAAGTAATGAGAATACCTAAATGTAGTTATTCCTGTGTGCAGATCCTTATAAACAGCAATATATGGCTTGTTAGTAATCACCATTAAATACAAAAAAATGGCTATTCTTAAGACCTATAAATAATGTTCTAAATCGACTCACATAGGTATAATGTTGTATGTTCAAGTTAAAATAACCCCATCTATAAATGCTTGACATAAAAAGCTCAACTTCAATTATTGTTCATCATAAATCAATAAATTCATAATATTATATAATGCTTGGTCGTTTTACCAACAAAATACACATTAGTCCAGTATTTTGAGTGCCCAAGTACTTCCGCACTGTATATGAAAAGCAATTATATAAATATGACCGGATATTGTTGGTACCTGTTCGCATATCCAAATTGAGTGTAAAGTTCTCCCAGAGTTTGTTTTTATACAAAAGGGATTTTAACCATGTACAATTTTCCAACAGGAGATATCATGATATGTAACAAAAAAATGTTTCACCTGTAACACAATAAATGCTTAAAAAGTCACAATTAAGTGTTCGCACTTCGTTCTTGATGATATAAACACCCAACCCTTTTGAAATCAGTCAGTATGTAGACTGACATTTTTCACATAAATCCCCATACCTCGAGTGAAAAAACTTGGCGTCCATTCATTCGTTACTTTTTCGTACTATGCACATGTATCAAAACACTGGCCTTCTGACACTTCCTATAACAAGTTGGCCCATAAAGCAGAATTGTAATACACCAATCCACTCAGACAAAACCCTTGAAAATTATTATTGTTGTTTACCGTGTGTGGCGGCATGCCTTATGGGCTTAAAGGTTGAGATACAGTGAAATACACATTATGTGTCTTTTTTGGTGGTGTTTTTGTTGAGTGCTCTAGAGGTTGCTGAAGACAATTTCTTTTTTTAAGAGTATAATGTCTAGGAGGAGTTTGGGGTTTTGGGAGATTACATTTAAGAACTTCAACATATGCTGGTCTGGGTCCCCTACAGATGGTCAAACTTTTAAAACTTTGTCTTTCATATGGCTGAGACTATACGATCAGCGTTTTAAAACTTCAAATGGTCTGAACAGAGATCTACATACAGCGCGGAACAGGAACATTTCCCTTTTCCTCACTGTAGTGTGATCTCAGAGTTGGTATATTTAAATAGCAGGGGCTGTGGGGGATGCAGGGGGGCTTGCCCCATTGCAAAAAACATTCAGGAATTTTTTTGTTTTATTTTTTTTTTCCAGGTGTTCGAACTTTTGAAACGTTGATCATATGGTCTCTGCCATATGAAAGTCGATGTTTTAAAAGTTCGATCTGTAGTAAACTCTGTTTATGTGTCTAAGTGAAGTGGGTGTAGTGTGTGTGTGTTACTAGCAACCTGGCTTTACCTCTTGTGATATTGCAAAACTGTATCTCTCACATACCATAGCCATTTGCTGTGAATTAGGTAGTTATCAGTATACATGAGGAAATTGCTACATTGCCTCAGGATGCCCATATTCACCAGGGGAGATGCAGAGATATCAGGGAAGTGCATGTCCATGGCTATGGGTCCTTATGATGTGTTTTACAAGGGGAAGATGTTGGAGCAGTTTACAGCTAGTTAGCTTGGTTATAGGAGAGTAAATTCCTATCAAGACTGCCAAAACCAAGCTTGAGGGGTGGGTGCATGTCAGTGTGAAAACTAACTGCTCTCTGCCAAAGTGTGTGCACTGAAGAATTTCAGGGGAAGTTTTAGAGGGAAAATTTAAATTCTTGGTAACTGCATCTACACAGGGTATTGTAACCGCTGCTGCTCAATGAGCAGTGTCATGCAAATGCAACCACTTTATACAGGCACTCTCAAAATAACCTAACACTCAGCCAGTCATGCCACCACCCTTTGGGGGTTGAAACAGCTAATTCCAGCTCAGAAGGGACTGTGTTATCCTCTCCTTTCACAAGAGGGCAAACCAGACACTTCTTAATATAAAACATTGTCTGGGTGCCGAAAAAGCTGAAATAGTCTATTTACAACTAATAAACCAAGAAGAAAGTACAGGGACAAACAGTAACAGCAAAATCACTAGAGTGGAGTAAGAAACACAGCAAATACACACAGATAAAAAAGCAGCACAAGTAGTAAACTTAAAAGTGCTAGTAAGAAAAAGAAGTTATGTACTTACCATGAAGTTCCATATGTCTTGCCCATCTCTGCCTTTACTCCCACATATGGATCGGATCTGATCCCTCAGATCCATCTCGGCCTTATACAAAAGATTGTGGCCTTCAACCAAGCTCTCAGACACCCTTCCTTTCCCAGAATGCTCCTCTCCATTACCGCAGATCTTGTTTACCAAAAAGAACCATAAACATATGTAAACAAAAATAATGGTAAGAAACTATGTTATTGTAACCCATGTTCTGAAGCCAATGAGTCCATGAAAAAAAGGAATTTTTATTACCCGTTCTCTTAGGAGACTACGATGGGGGTTGGTGGAAGGGTTGTAAGAATAAAGGTGGAGATGGACAACACACATGGAACGTTATGGTAAGTACATAATTTCTTTATGTAATGTCAATCTTGCCTTTATTCTCACTTATGGGACAGGGTCCCTAGCAACATGAATCCTGGGTGGCTCATGGAAGAATATTCCTCAGTACCATAGATCCAAAGGAAGCTCTACTCCTGGAGACCAAATCTAGTTTGTAATGAGTAATAAAAGTATGAGGGTTTGATCATGTCACTGCTGCACAAATATTATCCATAGATACGCTAGCTAGAAAAGCTAAAGTAGCAAAAGCTCTAGTAGAATGGGCTCCTCAGGTTCATGTAGCTGTTTATTCTGGGAAGTATAAATAAAGGTAATGCAATCAGAAAGCCATTCAGATAAGGTAATCTTGGATACCAGTAAACTTATTCTTGTTTCTGAAAAATAAATTATTATTCTGACTTTCTAAAATCTTTAGTTCTGTGCAAGTAAAACGTAATTGCCCGTGAACATCCAAAAAATGTAACATATACTGTCCTTTTTTTTGGAAATTTGGGAAAAACACCAGCAGTTCAATTGACTGGTTTCAGTTACTATCCAAAACAACTTTAGGAAGAAAAGAAGGATTAGTACGAAGACAAACTGTCTTTATGAAACACCAAATAAAGAGGATCAGCAGATAAGGCCTGCAACTCGGATACTCTCTTTGCTGAAGTATAATACTCTATCTACCCACCTGCCTGTTAACCTTGGTGTCCCCCAAGGGTCCATATTAGGACTGCTTCTGTTTTCTATATTTATTAATGACCTTCACCTAGAAATGCCCCAAGCTACTTGCATTCAATACACAGATGACTCCACACTTATGCTCAGCCACATCAGTATCTGCATTTCACTCCCTTACCCAAAAGATGTTTAACACATTTGAACAATGGTTTACACAGCACTGTCTCCTTCTGAACCCTAAAAAACAAGCTCCTCCTTTTTACCCCTACTTGTAAGTCCCCACTATAGATTTCACTGTCACATCCAATAATGGTACTCTCATATCCCCAGATCCAACTACCAAACTACTAGGTATCACCATAGATAACAACCTCAACTTCGACACCCATGTCAACAATACTCTAAAAACTATCAATAGAAAACTAGGCTCTCTCTACAGGATCAAACCCTTCCTCTCTCTCCTGCAGCTAGAATAACTGTCGCTCAGACCCATTTAATCTCTACTCTCCTCTATGCCTCACCCATATACACTAATCTATCTAAAAACAACCTTAATAAAATGGAAAACTCCTACAATAACATAGCCAGATTTGCTACAGGCAACCCTTTCAGAACCCACCACTGTTACAATTTAAAACAGCTAGGATGGCTTGAATTTCAAAATCACCTTAAATTCCACCAACTGACCATTGTCCATAAAACTCTTTACCAACCTACAAATACCCCCATACTATCTACCCTCATCATCCCCTACAATAACCTCAAGAGCTTACGATTATGGCTGACAAAGTTCGCAGATGACTGCAAACTGGGGGCCATAATCGAATCCTCCAAAAGGGTCTCACAGAGATGGATGCTTGGTGCCAGAACCACGGCCTCAAGCTAAATGCTAAAAAGTGCATAGCCATCCCCTTTGGGAAAAACAAGGTGCCCACAAATTACCACATAGGTGGTAATCCATTAAGTACGGAAGAAGCAATTAGAGATTTGGGGACCAACATAGATAGTAATCTCTCCTTTGATAATCACATTGCCAAAGTGGTTAGAAAGACCTTCTATATAGCCCACCTTATCACGAAAGGGTTCGCATCTAGATCAAGACAGGTCATTGTGCCCCTCTACTCGTCACTCATCAGGCCCTTAATTGAATACAATGCCCCCTTTGGGATGCATCTTACCCGACACCTGCAGCAATTGGAGAGACCCCAAAAGTACCTCACACTAAGAGGATCATGGGCTACAAACAGATGTCCTATGCAGCTCGACTAAAGAAACTGCAGCTCTACTCAGTTGCTTACCGCCTACTCAGAGGTGATCTATGCCTGACGTACAAAGCCATGTCAAACCCAGAATTAATGGACATGCTCCACCTCAAAAAAATCCCAAGTCCCTTAGTGCTACACACTCCAGGGACTTAAACCTCAGAACAAAAATAAATAGGACATGCTGGAGGGACAGATTCATTTCCCAGAGGCTCCCCTCACTTTGGAATAGAATCCCAATTCATGTTAGACATAGTCCCTCGCTGACCCTCTTCAAGCGAAATCTGGACGCGTGGATGGGAAATCGCAAATTCACCCCTGAGATCTCTTCTGTGTCCCTGCTAGACAGAGGCACAGTAAACTAATCTTAAAGGGTACCTTCTGTGACCTACTTTACAGAGGCACAGTAGGCTAATCTAATAGGGAGGCGGAAGCCAAATACACTCTGGCTAGGCATATAAATGCCCTAGGGCAGATAGCCTAGTATCTACCTATGAAACTTCTTGTCAATATTTGTAAATCTAACAACAGGGCTGGGGACTCTCTCTTCTCTAATACTGTTGGAAAATCCTGGAACCTTCTCCCCAATGAACTTTCCTCACTTCCCTCTATATCACTTTTAAAAACCAAACTGAAACTTTTCCTCAAAAGACACTGGCTGTGCTCCTGTACTGAACCTGATTGCTCAACTAGCTCTTCTTACTACTTTCAGCCTACTCATCTTCTCAGTAATCAACTTCCTTATCTTAATAACAGCTAACTTTCTCCTTCTACATACTATTCCTTACATCTTCTTAATGACATCAATGTGAATACTTTTGAACTAATTAATTGTATACAATCAGCTGCCTTACTCACTTGTATATCATGCGTTGAAACTGCATGTGCATTATACTACTTATACCTGATTATTTTCCACTAAGTTATTTACTTCTGACCTCTTGATTATGTTTTACTAATGTACCTGCACTGTACATTGTTTATCTTAATTTGTATATGATTTTGTCATTGTTTTTCATTGGAGCTTATCTCCCCGGGTCGCTACTGAAAATGGACATATATCCAGATAGACTAGCCCGGTCAACAAATGTAAAATAAATAAATAAAATAAAATAAAATAAAGTAATAGCCACCAGAAAAATTGTTTTCCATGACAAAAATTTTAGATCACAATTGGATGAAAGTTCAAAGGGGGAACGAATAATATGAGACGGTACAAAATTTAGATCCCAAGGAAGAGCTGGGCTTTTACAAGGAGGTCTTAACATCATGGTTCCTTTTAAAAAGGTCATACAAAGCTTGTGTGACATGATTGAAAAGCTATTTTCCCCTAGATGAAAACCGGAAATAGCAGCCAACTGAACCCTTATAGTTGTTGCTGCAGCACCTTCATTAAAAAGCTTCACCAAAAAAATCCAAAATAAAATGAAGGGGGGCAGTAAAAGGATCAACATTAATCTCTGTAGCACACACAATGAACCTTTTCCATTTTTTTCTATAAAGCTTATGTGTGGAAATTTTATGAGAGGAAAGTAAAATACGTCTAGTTGGGGACAAAAGTAGAGGATGCTTGGCTATCACTTGAACTAGAGCAGCCATGCTGTCAGTTTGAAATTCTGTAAATTGGGATGAACCGTCTTCTGTGGATGCGAGAGGAGACCTGGAAAGATGTCCAGTATCCATGGTTCTTCCAGAAGATGCCACATGAAAGGGAACCAAATCTGCCGAGGCCAGTAAGGGGCAATGTGGATGATTTTTCTCTTCAATATGCTTGCTTTCTGTAACAATTTGGGAATCGGGTGTTGGGGGGTAAGCATAAAGTAATTCCAGGGGCCAACTGTGAACAAGTACATTTCTCGGGGTCTCCCCCTGAGGGGGGATTAGGGCAAAGTAGCTGTTGCATTTGTTGTTTATTGGAGAAGCAAAGAGGCCGCAGCAAGGCTGGCCCCATTTCTGGAAAATTCTTTCCACAGTTTCGTGCTTGAGAGACCACTCACGAGGCATCAAAATTGCCCTGCTAAGCTTGTCTACTATGATATTTGATTTCCCTGTAATATGCGTTGCTATCAGAAAGCAGTTGGAAGATATCTCCCATTGCCAAACTAGGAGGGCTACCAGACAAAGGTGGCAAGATCTGGTTCCTCCTTGTTTGTTGAAATACCAGACTACTGACATGTTGTCTGACTGCACTGCCATTGTTCCCCAGAGGGAAGAGAGTTTTGAAAGGCTTGTAACACTAGGAGCGCTGCTCTTATCTCTAAAACATTTATAAGCAGATAGACCTCGTAAGGGGACCAAGTGCCCTGGACTGACCTTCCCAGGTAATGCCCCCCCCACCTATCTGAGAGGCATTCGGGGTCACCGTGACTTGGGGGTGACTGGGTAGAAATGAACGACCTAGACTGACTTGATCAGCATGGATCCACCACTGAAAATCCTTCTTGCATGATTCTGTAATTAAGATCTTGTGAGACATTGGAAGTTCAAGAAAGGACCATTGGATCAACAACCACTGCAGTATTCACATGTGTAGGTGGGCTAATGACATTAATTACTGAAGCCACCAATATTCCCAAGACCTGTAGTACTAATTTTGCAGATGCTCTTTTCTTGCGAATCAGTACTTTCACCTGATTGTGCAATGCCATTATTCTGTTGGAAGTAACATTTGCTATAATTTTTTTGTATCTAGATGAAGACCAAATTTTGACAACAAGGTTCTAGAGCTGATTTTTCATACTTTATGGTGATTCCTATATGTGAGGAAAGGTGCAAGGTAGTTTCTCTTGCCCTTATGAGTTGAGGCCTGTTCATGGCAGTTAGGAGCCCCTCTAAGTATGGAAACACTCGGAACCCTAAACACCTCAAGTGAGCCGCAACCACTGACATGCATTTGGTGAACACTCTGGGGGCTGTAGGGAGACCAAAGGCCAGGGCTTGAAACTGACAATGACTGGCTCCCAGCTGGAAACGCAGATGTTTTCTGGATCATCTGTCCATTTTTATATGGTAGTACACATCCTGAAGATCTATCGAGCACATCCAAATGTCTCTTCCCAGAAAGAGAAGGATACACTGTAAAGTGACCATTTGAAACTTGCTTGTTTTGATCAACTTGTTTAGGTTGCTGAGATCTAGAAGGGGCCTCCAGTCACCTGTTTTCTTTGGTACTAAAAAGAATCTTAAGCTCTGAATCATTGATGGTCTGTGGGGACTTCTTGGATTACTCTTTTGTTTAGCAAGTTTTGAATTTCTTTGATTGCTTGATCTCTTTGATTGGGTGGCATATCTGGCATTTTTTTGTTTCAGGGAAAGGGATGGGCAAAGGGGATGAAATAACCTCTGGATATTATTTGCTGCACTCATTTGTCATTTGTAATCTCTTGCCAGGCTTGTAGGTGCAGACACAGTTGACCCACAACTGCCTCCAGAAAAGGACAATTGGGCCTCAGTTCAAGGGTGCTGAAAGGGCTTGCCAAAGAAAGTCTCTACAGCCCTGGTTTTGCAGGCCTCCCCTGCCATGAGGGCGGTGTCTTCCATTACTATTCCCTTCATTTGTGTCCTGGAAAGACCTTTGAGATTTCTGGAACCGCATCTTTCCGCTACCTATCTGACCTTTGGGATAGGATCTGGTTGGAGTAGAAAAATGGAGTCCTATGGCAGACAAGGTCTTGCGTTCTTGTTCACACCTGGTGAGCATTTCTTTCACTTTCAGACCAAAAAGAGATGACCCAAAGGGGGCGTTCACAAAGTTAGACTTGAAAGACTTTGTGAAATCGCAAAGTTGCATCGACAATGGCATCCACGGCTACTCCTTTTGAAAGAAAATTGTTGTCAGATTGTGATCTGATGCATTTATTTCACCTCCTAGGGATAGGATCTATGGTATCTGGGGTCTCCTAAGCCTTCAGAGAGATTACGTCAATAAGCTCATCGGAAGGAGAGGTCACCCAGAAGGTGGAAGGGTGGGACCTGAAAGCCTTCAGGTATACAAATTCCTCCAGTGAAGGGGAGCTGGACTGCCAGTCACCTCTCTAAGCATTTTCAAGATGTCTCTGTGAAGATAGGTGAAGGCTGCCAGCCTAGCTAGATAGAATTTGGTAGATAACACTGTCATTTGTAAACATTAATGTAAGCTACAGGCTTGTTCTCTTAAATGTGAAAAGACTGCATTGTATGTTGAACTGAAAAAAATGTAATAGTGCACTCTGCTGTAAGAAAGCTGATAAGTCAAGCACTGTGAAATTCTTTGATCTAAAACTCGGAACCAAGCTGTCTAGAGGGAGGCATTCTGCCTATTGTCTTGAGGCCAGAGTTAATGGCCAGAATTTATATGTATAATTTATTTTATTGCTCTGGCTTCCTGACTAGCTGCAAGATCAAAAAGGCTATTAATCTCCGAGTTTCTGTTAGCTTGGGAACCAGAAAGAAATTATGTAATCTGAAATGAATCAGTGGTCCTGTGTTATCAATTTAAGCACAGAATGAATTTGGGCATTTAGCATTTGTCTTAAGAACATCCAACTCACCAGCACTCTGCCTGTGTTCTATATGTAGGTTTATTTTAGAACTGTGCTTTCTCTTAGATACAGCTAGGGACTAGAAAGATTAGATTAGTTTTACTCTGTACTGATGTCAGAACGTTTCCACTGTATTATTTTAAGTATTTCTCTGTGATCTCTAAACTTTTGACTAGCACTGTGTAGTAAGAAATATTGTCTTGTGTTTTTATTATTTATTAAATATTTTTAAACTTTTCAACTATGGTGGTTTTGTGTGTAGAGATAATTTAAGCTCTAAGAGTATATTCCATGTATTTTGTGATATTGTACAAAGCCACTCCGAATAAGCCGTGCTGTTCAGTCACACTTACCATTTGGATAATAATATTGCACAGTATAACTGGACACCCTGTCATAAGGGCCTTTTAGTAGCTGATAAATATTAGTGGGTAGTGGCAAGTGTTACTACCATACAGTCTGGGTAAAAGAGGCACAGCTGGAGAACCTGTGCCAGCCTTCCCCAGGAGTGCCTGTGTGGCTGTATAAACTCTTATCTCAAAGTGTGCGTGTGTCAGCTACTTGGGCAGGGACACGAAGCACTGCTTGGACAGAGAGGGTGCTGGAGGTTTTAGCTTGCCCACAAGGCTGAGATCTGGACCATAGAGCTGTGCCAGTGGGGAATCTTATTGAGGACCTTGAGAGAAAGGAAGAAATCAGCCCCAGAGTGACTGTGATCTTTGTGCACTCTTAAGAAAAATTGTGCTTTACTGTGTGTGTATTTATTATCCTTTTCCTATATGGACACCCCTCACTGGTGTTAGTGGTGAGGATAGAGCCTCCTTGATTACTGGGCCAGTGCACAGGCATCACAGTCTCCAAGCAAGACATCTTCAGGCGGTGACTGTGGGGACTCTTTGGCTTCCTTCAGATCAGTATTTGAAGTGATGGACTCCTCCAGGGGGTCTAGAGGTTTCCTCTTACAAGTCCTCTTCTGAGAGACTTCCTCAGTGGGATAATCTGGGGAAGTTTCTGAAGGGGGGAGTTCCCTGAGGAATGTCCTGAGGCTTGGGGCCCCACTGTTTCTGTGGATGGGGTAACATAGAGGACAAAGGCACCAGCACGGAAGGGGGAAGAAGATCCTGAGAGGACCGAGTCTGAGACTGAGAAGCAGTCAAGCTTTCCTCATAGCCTCAAAGGCTCCCTGCCCCTGATCTGAGGAACTCCCCAGCACAGACAAAAAAAAAATAGTTGTCACCAGAGGTCCCTCTGAACCCAAAGACAAGAAGTCTGAGGCCAAGGCAGGATCCAAGCTCATCCTAGATGACGCTCTGAGCGGCAGGGTCTGATCCAAAGAAAAAGTGGTCGGATCCCTATCTTCGGGGCTGACCAGAGAGCTACAGCTCTTAGAGTCCTCCAGCTCCGACAAAGCAGAGATACTTGAAGCAAATATCAAAGCAGATGACAGTGGAGGTCTCTGATCTGACACAGACACAATCCGGACATCAGAATCTTCTGGCTCCAAACTCAAAGGTTGAGTTGGAGGAAAAAATACACTATCTGGGTGGACGTGGATGGCTCTGAAGTGGTAGGGTTTGGATACAATAAAAACTTGGTTAGCACCAGTATCTTGAGTAACTTCTGTACAACTCTATCCACATCATCATCCGAGAGGCTCCTAGTAGATAGGATTGGAGACCTGGATCTTGCCAAAATAGGGGAAAGCAGTGTGGAAGAACCAGGTCCAATGGAAGGAGACTGTTTTTGGGTCAGAGTCAGTGTTGGAGCAGAGGTTGTTGGAGTGGAGACTACTAAACACCCCGATGAACCTTTGGATCAGATACCCTTCTGCTCTGTAAGTACTTAATGGAGCAGAGAGTCTTGCCTTTTTCTGAGCGGGCTCCAATGAAACCTTCAGTGTCAACTGAGGAATCTTTTTCGGTCTATCAGAAGTTGAAGAAGCAGACAAACATTTAGCAGACTCATGGATCAAAATGGCTTCAGAAAAGGGCTTTTCAATAAATCCTTTTTAACATCAACTTATTCTTTCTCTCTAACAAAGCACACTGGTTACAGCCATGGCAAATGCTGCAAGATTCTTGCAAAAGTAAACAGCCCAGACAATATACACAGAGTGTGAGTATCACTCAAAGGCATTTTTTTACCACACTCCTCAGACTTCTTAAACCCTAAAGGTTTGTAAGGTTTCCGAGACATTTTAATGCCAAACAAAACACAGCATAAGCAATACAGAACTAGTAACAGTAACACTATCAACAAGAACATCCACCAGAAAAAAGCAACAACACTTAGTAATCTTAATATTGAAAAGTAGAAAGATAGTAAATATAACTGTGGGTGTGTGTGTGTGTGTGTCGTTGTGTATATTAGTATTTCTATTATGTCTTTCTTTTTTTTTTTTTTTTTTAAGGAAGAATAAAAGAAACCCTATTTAAAACAATGGACTTTAGACTAACAGGAGAGGAATGGGGGGGGGGAGAAAGAAGGGAACATAGTTCTTTCTGTTTACTAATAAAAATTCAGTAGAGAGAACCGGGAAAAGAGTATAAGAATATACAAAGAAAGGTCAGAAAGGAAACCAATATTAAAGGTAATATATGAAGGAAATAGACAAAATCTGAAACTTAGACTGCAGCTCAGTGAAATGACCATGTCTTTTGCGAAGCGGCAAACGAGATCTGGGATAATGGACAGGTGCATTCTGGGAAAGATGCCTGAAAGCTTGGTTGAAGGCCACGAGCTTCTGTATAAGATGTAAATGGGCCAGAACCAAAAGCCTTCAGCATTGACTCTTCTGTTGAAGGATTTTGGGATGACCAACCACTTTTCTGTTTCAGGATTTCTACAATATCTCCAAAGAAGATGTCATCTGGTGGTGACCTGGAGGATCCCTCTCTTTCATCAAAGACAGTATCCTCCATGAGGAACTTCATGGGGGAATCTATGTGCCACCTTTTGCACATTGTCTTCCAGTCCAGCACCTCAGTGGGATGTTCTGGACAGGCATCAGTCAAGAGGGGAAGTTCCTCCACTGGAACTGGCTGGAGACTTGCTGAAACTGGCTGTCCCTATGGAATAGGCTTGACCGACTTCAGAGCTTGGAAGTGATGACAGAAAAGGGGAAGGATCTGAAACATGAGAAGACGGTATTCTATAGAGAGAAAAAGCCTTTTCCACTACCTTGAAAACTGAAGAACCGGGAGAAGCCTTGAGCTGCCCCCACACATCTGAAACTCCCAAAGAAGATAGATTCAGGCCACCCTCGGATCACAGCCTCGGAGGTGGAATCTGATCCAAACTGTCCAGGGCTGAGGGAAGAGATGGATCCAACATAATCAGAGCCAAACCTATCCCCTCAGATCCAATACCAACACTTTGGCTCAGAGACCCATTCTAATCTAAGGGTATCCACAGCAGAACCAAGCAAGGAAACAGTCAGAGTGGAGAAAGCAACTTTCCACAGATCTGACATCAGAACCTCTCGGGGACCACAAGTCCTGGAACTCCAAATCCACAGGATGGATCGGAGAAGCTGACAGGATGGTTTTTGACATAGCACACAGACTCACAGATCCAATAGAGGGCGGAGTTTGCAAGACCTCCCCTCCCCCATCATCTGGATATTTGCTCTGAGGAACTTTTGCATCATCCTATCCACATCTGCTTCCAAGAAGCTAAGCAAGCAAGGTGGGCGAAATTGACTTCAACACATATTCTGGAGTTGCACTTCTAAAAGATGTGCCCGGCTTAGGATCTGGGGGGGGGGGGTTCTTGGACTTACTAACGACGGTAGGAGCCAAAGCCTTAGGGTTTGACAAAGTTGGATCTGAGATTTTCCTGGATTTTGAAGGCAGCTCTGAAGAAGACCTGGGGGACTTCAATAAAGAGCATTTGTGGTGCTCCAAAGGAGCAATTTTTTTAGCTTTTGAGGGGGGTTGATAAAATTAGTTTATTCCTTCTATCTGCCAGGGTTCTAGAATTGAACGTAGAACAAATTCTACAAGGCATATCCAAGTGCCTGACTCTAAGGCAATAAATGTACTCCTTATGGGCATCTGAGTTTGGGATCTTATGCCCACAAGAAGTGCATTTTTTTTAAAACATGTTGGTTTGTCCAACATGGTTACAGAAAAATGAGGACAAACACCATGAGAACAATAGCAAAAAATGAAAACTCTTCTTTTTTCTTTCTTTGCTTTTTACAAGAAAAGGACAGTTACAATGAAAAGAAATTACCAGCAACGGTAATAATTAGAAATACCCTAAAAGGGAAGGGTAAGGAGAAATTACCAGCAATGGCAATAGAATTACTAAAGAAAAGGGAAATAAGATTTTCCAAAAGACCAGCAAAAAAACAGAGAGAGTTCAAAAGATTAGAAAAAAGAAATATATATTGGAAAAGCATGAATAACTCACAATAAAACACTATATTCGCTTGAGAGTGGAACCTGCTTCTGTTCACAATGGCGGCAAACAAGATCTGAGGCAATGGAGATGGAGTAGGGCATTGTGGGTAGAGGGAGTAGCTCAAGAGCTGGATCTGAAATCTGGTATATGCAGCCAAATCGGATCAGACCTGAACTATGCTGATGTAAAAAGGACAACATTACATCCTCCACTTAGAAAATATCAATCAATAACAGGAAACCAGATACTAATTTTAACACAAGTGTTTGGTAAGGTTACATTTTATTAACAAAAAAATGACTACAATAGTCTGGGATTAAGCTTTTATACACATTTATGATCCTCATAACATAAAGATGGCTGCTTAACATTTTAAACTGTTTCATTATTATTTCTGTATTTTATACAGAAGCATTGTCAAAAACAGCTTACAAAACAATACACAATAAAATAAAATTCTGAAGTACTCAGTGCGGGGTTTCCATTTCTAAAATAAGCAGCTGCAATGACTCCTTTATGTTACTTATTATTAAGATGTACAGACAGGACATTAAATTAATATAAAAGCTCAGTGACTAGATCAACAGTGGTTTGGGACTGCAACACAGTCAACCATGTCCTAGCTGATTTTGTAGGAAGAAACCACTGACTGACTTATTAATGCAGTAGTATATATTGCTAAAAGTGGTGTGATTGAGCTTTAGCCAACAGAACTCATGATGACATCAACAGGAACTTCAGCAGTACTTCTTGCTGTAACGAGCATTGTGACATTGTCTGTTAGTGCCAGGCGAGCTCGTACAAGAATGTCATGACCACCTCGGAACACACCTGTAGCAAAAAACAGCAAGGTTTTATTTGCATTTTGACAATAACAGATAAATTAAAAAAAAAACTAAAACAAAAACAGCAAAAGTCTATCAAAAATGACAGTTAATGAAATATATGGGTACACTCTTCCTGTGTGCCTTATCAGTGGTATCTATTAATATCTTCAGCATTTGTTCTTGGGGTGCACTACATTAAAAACACAGCAATACCCCAATGATCCCCAGTTCTTGACCCCTTTTTTGCAGGGATTTAGATTTGTAAAACAGTAGTTGATGAGTTTACAGAACAAAAAACATGAACGTTTACTTACAAGAGGATCTGCTGTTGCAATGTAGCAGATGGAGCAGCCTATGCAAGACTGAACAAGACAGCATAGAAGAAAAAAATAATGTATTCACTGCTCCTGAAGATCAGCTCATACAATGTGTGCACAGAACTCATATATCATTTATGGTTTACTTCAGAGATTACCCCTGTAGAAGATTAAACATTTAAGCAAAATCCCAAGCAGTGTCGCAAAAAATAACCAGACAACCTAGTAGTGTCAGTCACTTAATGGTAGTTCACTCGCCTTTGAAGCATGCTGCATTAATCAGAAGGTTGTAAGAGTTCTGTCTTCACATCAGTTGATAGAGTCATGTTCCAGCACTGACAATATAGTGCTCCATTAGGGTGGTGGTGTGTGGCATACATCTGAGGTGCTCCCCTTTGGATGAGGCTTAAACTGAAGTCCCATTTGCCTGATTAATAGTACTTCAGATGGACACAAAAGATCCCAAGTCACTTATCAAAGGAAGTAGGAAATGCTTTATTAAAGCAGTCAAATAAGCATACTAAATGGCTCTAGGTGACTTGGTCGCTGTTGATGCGACAAGCTCAACCTAATGTACAAATTGGGAAAAAGTGGGCTGATGCCGAACACTCATTCAATAAAACTCACACAACAGTAAAAAAGTAATGATGATGATGACAGCGATGATGATAATAATAATAGTACTGCAAAACTTCAATTAGTAAGAACCAGAATATTACATGCATTTATCCCAGCTCTTTGTAAATAGCAAAAGCCTGCGATGCTCCAAGTCCTTGTTAGTATCGAAAATCTGATAAGGCCTCTGTGAACCTTCCAATACAGACAATGATAAAATCTATAAGTAACATAGCATTATATAGGCAGTATTTCACATCTGCATTTCAAGTAAGGTACACATCTTCCAAAAATTGCCACATCCTTACTCATACTTTTTTTTTATACATTCCCTCCCATTTCCCACCCAAATGCTGCAACACTTTTGCATACTTATAATAAAATAAAAAAATGAAGGTGCAGCCACCAGAAAATAACCGAAAATCCACTTTATTGCTCCTAAAATAGTTAAGCGCTTCTGTCCCGATATCTGTTAGGGATTTCTTCAGAACAAACAATCACACACTTATTTCCTTTAAATACACATCCAATTAAAAACATACTATTACAGTGGTGAAAAGAAAGATTGATTATTTGGATGTGGAGTGAAGTACTGATGTGGCAAATTGGAGACTAGTCTCCAGGATTTATAGAAAGTCCACATTTTCAAATTCCTACTTGGATTATACTAGTTGGCATCCCTACCATCAAAAAAAGTTGGTAGTGAAAGGACAATTAGTGCGAGCAGTCAGGATGGAGACCAGGGATGATGAATTTAATAAGGAGGTTAGTTTTATCATAGACATGTTTAAAAAGGGGTTACCCGGACAATTTACTGACTAATGTCAAAGACAAAGGGATGTATAAAAGGCAACATGGTATACTTCAACCTATCTTAGGAGAACAAGTAATGGGCAATGGACCCAATTATGTTGAAAAAGAAAACTAGAAGCCTCTCCTTTACTTTGACTTAGAATAAAGACAGTATTGCTAAATACGATTTAGTGAAGAAAAACTGGAATTTGCTATCTATTGATGAAATTGTAATAAATGAATTGGGTGCCATGCCAAAATTTATTTTCAAGAGGGATCAGTCTTTTAAGAACATCTTGGAAAGTAGGTTTATGAAAAATAACAGCAACTCGAATAGATTGACTAATAAAGTAGTAGGAAATTATAAATGTGGAACGTGCAAACCAGTGCCCACATATATTGACAACAGGTGACAATTTTAGGTTAGCCAACATTAATATAGTTATTAATTTCCATATTAACTGTCAATCTAAAAATGTAGTCTATTTTGCCAAGTGTCTAAATTTTCCAGCGTTCTATATAGGTGAAACATCCAGGTGATTTAGTGAAAGGATATATGAACATATACTGGATATTAGTAAAGGCAGACAAACTAATGCATTACTTAGGCATGTTGATAAATACAAAAACATAGTTTTGGGTTCTTAGTGATTCAAGAGATTAATGGTGACCCGCAAGGAAGAACTGTATCTGAGCATTTAGAGATATGTGAACTTAAATGGCAATTACGTTTAAGTGCTAACATGGCCCCAGATTTAAATGAAAATGCAAGTATTAATTGTATTTTAAAGTAGAAGAATTATGGAGGTTTATATATATATATATATATATATATATATATATATATATATATATATATATATATATATACACATACATACATACATACATTATTTATATATATATATATATATATATATATATATTATACATATATAACATTTTTTTTAATTTTCTTATATGTTTAAATTGTTTTTCTTTAATTGCATAGAGTTTTAATTGGTACATATTCGGGCAGTTGTTAATTGCTGCGGTTTTTAATTGGATGCGTATTTAATGGAAAAAAGTGTGTGTGCTTTGAAGAAGTCCCTAACAGATATCGGGATGAAAGAGCTTAACTATTTTAAGGAGCAATAAAGTAGATTTTCGGTTATTACTTCTGGTGGCTGCAACTTCATTTTTTATTTTATTGTCAAGTTTTGCGGTTTTTGGTTAATATGTCTACTTTTGCATATGTTCCAGCCCTTCTCCACTCTTCCTTGAGATCTCAACAGCTACTTAGCAGTTCTCCCGGATTTTAACCCTCAGTGGGCAGGCCCATAGCTCTCAATGTTCCATCTCCAAAATGAGGAACACTCGCCTTTATAATCTGGAACAAATGGGCAAAATGTGGAACACATACTAATGTCTTACTAACAACTTCAACTAGAAAGGTCATAGGATGGTTAAAATATGCTGGTTTTACTTATAAAGAATATCCTTTAATGAATTAATATGATTAATTTCTATTTATCATGGATTTCACTTAAAAACATTCCTAACACTGAATGTGTGAGACTCTTTCAATGTGGAACTTCGAGGAACATGAACTTTTTAAGACCCCAAATGAGGTACGTTCCTTGTAATGAGGTACACATGAGAGGTCAGGCCTCTCAGCTAAGTCTAGCAGCTATTGACCGTTAAGGCCAGTCATGAGAACAAGTGCAGCAGAGCCAGGAAGCATCATTCTTCAGCAGCATTTCCGATGCCATTTCTGAGGCAGTAATGTACAATGATGCATGCATGCAGAGTGCTAGCTTCCTCATTATCTGCACAAGACATCTGTCATGACCCCTTTGCACTTACAAGGTCAGTGGTCTCCACCACAGCTCAAACTAGCAGAAAGGAGTTCTATACCCCCCCCCCCAGGATAAGGTTGGACAAGCTCACAGCCATATCATCATATCCCATTCAGCTATTCAGACCCAGGCCTGTTCTCTAACCTCAGCTGTTGAGAGCACAGATATATGCCCTTCTGCTGCACTCATACCGATAACTCTGAAAAACTGCACATATGAATTTTACAGATGCAATAACCCAAAAACCTTTAATCCTGTCACATGTCAAAAAAATACTTCCTAAGGTCTCTTCCATGACACCCTTTATATAAATATTGTTTTTCTGCAAGACACTTAATGATCCTGTTTAAAGATAGTAAAAAAAAAAAGAATTTCCACAGTAGCCTGGCCCAAATTCCTCATAGTCACTATGAATGTCATCTACGGCCACATATAGCGAAACTCAATTGGTCAACAAAATTTACACCTACAGTTTGAAATGATGATAAATATAAAAGCAATAATAGCAAAGAGCGGAGAAAGAATATAAAAGCCAAGAGGACAATATAACTGGCAGGTAACTGCAACCCTTCTAAGTTCTTCACAGTGTCTGTGGTGCAAAAGGTAGCACACTTGCATTTGGTGCAGACGGCTGTGGGTTCTATTCCCACACCAAGTAGGTCAATTGCTGACAATGTAGTGCAGCATAAGGTGGGCACTGCATTCCCAAGTGTGCTGTCCTTCAGATGAGATAATCAACTGTGGCCTCATCTTCTTAAGTTGGTGGTACCTCAGGTGATTGTAAAAGATAATCCAAAAAAGAGCGAAAAGCACCAAACCAAACTAGTAAACTGAAAATAGGTACCAACTCACGATGAAACAATGAAGCCATAGATCAAAATGCGGGTGAGGCACTTTAAGTGCCTCACCCGCATTTTGATCTGTGGCTTCATTGTTTCATTGTGGGTTGGTACTGATTGTAAAAGATCCCAAAACACATATCAAAAAGAGTAGGGGTCCCTTTATTTATATACTAAACATCCCCTCAGTTACAACATATTTACAAATATTTTTCTTTTTCCACTTTTCTCACATCAGATTATCACTGGAAAAATTTTTTTTTTTTTATATTTTTCCTTAAATATCCACCATTCACACCAATTTTTATAAACTGTTTTCAGTGTAACATGATCTTTCCATACCTGTATTACTAATTTCTTTCCTTCTTCATTCCACGGCTTCTCAATTATCCTTTTTATTCCTCTGCCTATTTTTATATATTTCTTGTTTTCCTTTATCTCTACCTATTTTGCAAAATGATTAGAAAATGCTGCTTCAACTACCCCCCTACCTATTTCAGTTCTATACATTTTTTGTTAAGTCCATGAACTTTTTCCACAAAGTTTTAATTTATTATATCTTATAACTTCTGACATTTTTCTTATATCATTTCCTTTAACTGTGACTTAAAAGGCAAGCGTAAAAAGAAAGGCTTCTGTTATAATATTCATATTTATCACTACATAGTATAAAATCCGATAAAAATCAGCTTTCCCATTCTTTACAATTATGCGCATATAATGTTATAATTCTCTATACTTGTCCTTTCCATTTCAAATCTACAATGGTTAATCTTTCGCATTTTCACTAAAGTTACATCGAATACCTTTACTGCATTTCTACAGAATATGGCTGTTCCAGAATACCTCTCATTTCTCAAATTCTATATTATATTTCCTCCCCACAGTCTCCTTGTTTGTAATCTTTCATTTGTTAAAAATCTTTAACACCTTTAATGAATTATCACTTGTGACATAAGCAAATTTACATTTATATGAACGCAAACTGTATTAACAAGTTCAGATTTACAAACATTATACTTCACATACATTGCTATATATCATACAACCTAAGCAACATTACATAAATTATTCAATTCCTGCCTTTTTTAAACAAGAAACATCTTTACTAAACCATCACTTATGACATAGGCAATCATACATTCATAAAAATTAAAATGATCCAAACCAACAGAATCCTAGTTGCAAGCATTTTATATCAGAAACCACAGTGACACACTCCCTTTACATCAGAAACCACAGTGACACACTCCCTGTTGCAAACATTACACATCACTTATAATCTACCCAATCATTTTCAAACATTACATACCTCATTTAAGTCTTGCCTTTTGAACCTCACTCCTCCCCTGTATGTACTGTTCCCAGTGCTCCCATTTTTTACTATGTAGTTTGCTCCTACCCTTTTATAAAGGCCTCAATTCCAGTTGTTTTATCTCTATTACTACATTCACTACTTCTAGTATAGCTTTTTATTTCCATTTTCTACTAATTACTTTTTTTGGCAACCACCATGATTAGACACAGCAAGGCCTTACCATATATCTAGGCAATTCCGATTTTGTACCATAGCTCAGAAAAATCATCTCCCTCGTCACACCAACCAGCCCACCTGGCATTTCCGACACTGCATCCTGCAGGGAATCCTTAAAGTCAGCCAACTCACTGCACTTCCAGAAAATATGTTCCCAATTACCTCTTTCTTCCCCATCACACCTCCAACATTTGCTGTCTACCTGAAGAAAAATTCTCTGATGTCTACTACAGGTACAAAAATATTTATGCAAACATTTCCAAGCAAAAATCCTAAATCTTTTGTTGTAAATTTGGGAGACATACATATATCCTCTCATTGTTTCCTTGTGAATTGCTTATTCAGTCTCTTCCCAATCCTTTCTAACCTCCTCTGACTGATTCTTATAGTTATCATGCAATATTTTATATGCTCTACTAATTATTCCTTTTTTAATGGCAGCTCCTGTTCTAGATACTACTAAAAACTCTACCAGTGCTGGTCTTTTGTTTAGGACCCCCCTATTTCTTTCTCTTTGCCTGATATCAATCCTTGATAGGGAAGGCAATCTCGAACCTGTAGTCCAAATAAATTCTTAACGTCTTCCCATTCTATCATCTTTCTCTCTCTAGTTATTTGCTCCCAATACCTTGGTTAATTTGCCAGTTTTCTCCAATACATTCTAGCCTAATCTTGCCTACTGTCTATAATCACAACTGCAGTCATCCCTACTGACAGAAACTCCTTTCTCCATAGGTTTACATGTGTGTACTAGGCTAACGGCCCTGGAGCGTATTTAAGCCTAGCACAAGAAGATTCCCTGGCATCATGCCGTCCAAAGTTAGTTCCTGTGTTGGCTTAGTTCTTAAGATACTTTCTGCTACTTTACAAATATAATACTCTGTATGATTATTGTTATTCGCCTTAAAGGCCTGTATCCAAAATCCCAGTCTCTCCTTGTTTCTTTAGCTTCCCCCATTTCATCAACATCCCTTTCCACTTTGAATTATAGTTTTCCACTTGTGATATGTATAGAAGCCTTAACGGTACCTCTGAAAACCCCCTTCAAATCAATCCCAATCCACCTTGTTCTACTGTAAGAATCAGCTTGTCCCACTTTACCCTTGCCGTCTTCCCCTCCCAGATAAAGTCCTTCAGGTCTTTATTAATTGCTATCCACAATTTCTCCTCTGGGTGATAAAAATATGCCTGACCTATGTATAAGACTAATGGGACTAAAAACATTTTAACTGCTTGTATCTTACTATCCATATCCATAAAACAAAGCTTCCATTTTCTAAGGTCTTGTATTATCTTTTGTTTAATTTCTTCCCACATACCTTTAGCTGCCACACCAGAATAATTTTTAATCCATACTCCTAAATACTTAATTTTATCATGTCCCCAAAAATATAGATATTGCTGAACCAATTCATATGTGGGTACATAATTTACCGCTATTGCCTTTGTTTTAGCTTCATTAACTTTGTATCCCAAAAGGATCTGAAATTGATTCAAAATGTTCCAAAGCACTATGATGTCCCTTTCTGGTTTTGTCAGGTATAAAATAATGTCATCTGCAAATACAGCCAGCTTTTCTTGACTACCATACCAATTATATACTTACATTTCTGACTCCCTTATTTTCTTTGCCAATGGTTCTAAATATAATGCAAATAACAGATGGAAAAGATGACACCCCTGCCTGGTTCTTCTGCTCAAACAATTTTCTCCTAATCAACCTTATAATTTTTTCAGGAAATGCAAATGCTTCCACTGACTTGCTTATACAGTCCCAGCTTAGTCTATCAAATGCTTTCTCTGCATCAAGACCCACCAACAATGGTACTTTCTTACATTCTGCTTCCCTCTGGGGATCATCAATGTTCTGTTAATGTTATCAAATGTTTGCCTCCCCTCCACAAAACCACACTGATCCATATCTGTCAGTTTTGGCCTACATTTTGCCATTCATTTAGCCATTATAGACATGAAAACTTTATAACTGTGGTTTAGTATTGAAAAGGGCCTGTATGAAGCTGGATATGATGAATCTTTACCCTCTTTAGGTATTACAGCTACTACTGCTTTCTTCCAGGATGTTGGTACTTCCCCATCTCTTAAAATACTGTTAAACTAAACCTTCCAGATCTTTATCAATTTTTTTCCTTCCTAGCTTTCAAACTTCCACAGGAATACCATCTACTGCTGTAGACTGGTTATACATCACAATTTTTATCTCACCTCCTCCGATCCTAGCAGTTATTCATTGAGCATCACCTACCTCTAGCCATGGCATATTTAATTCTTCCATAAATATTCCCATTTGTATCTTTTGTTGATTTCCATACTTCTCTGCTTTATACAGACTTTCACAGAATTTTCAAAATATTTTTTATACCTCTACAGGATCTCATTACCTTCCTTGTTATAGGCTCCCTAACCTTGGCAACAGACAGCCCTTTCTACTTTCTGTTGCCGGAGTTGTGGTGGTGGGCTCTAGTGTTGTTATATATATATAAAAAAAAAAACAGTTGCTTAACAGCAATTTTTCTAAACTCCTGTATATTATCTAGGTAATCCCTTATTTTCTGCCTAGCATTCTGCAGTCGATCCTCTTCTTGTTTTGTGAGATTCCTCCTATTCTGCAGTACTTTAACAATCGTCAGTCCCTCTAAATAACTCGTTACTTCTTAACCATAGCCCCCTTTCTTTTATTTCCACCATTTTTAAACTCTATCTTAATTTTTTCCTACTCCCTAGCTATATTTTCAGAAGTAATTTCTATCCTCTCGAATAGCTCCTGAATAATTTCCACTACCCATTCCTTAAATTCTTCTCTTTCACACAGATAGGTGGGAAAGCATCAGTGTCTCATTTTTATTTCATTACCCTGTGTTTTTATTTTAGTTATTATTGGTGCACAATCTGAAATAGTTATTGGGTGTGTATCAAGATCTTCAATTAAATGCACATGTTCCTGTAAAATGTACATTCTGTCTTGCCTTGCCCAGTTTTTATATCTTGAGGAATAATATGTAAATTCACTCTGAACTCCTGTTACTGATTTCACATCTTCCATGTCAAATATTTTCAAACATTTCTTCAATAATCTACCATCCTTTGTTATATTTTCCCTTTGATAATTTCTCCCAGAATTTTCTTAAGCTCCATTATAGCAGTTTTAGGTGTACTATAAACACTTCAGTGTAATCCTCCTTCCCTTGCCAGTCACCCCTTAGTACTACAAATCTCCCATTGTTATCCTTTTTATCCTCTTCTATCACTACTGGAGCACCTCCTGCAGTTAATATAAGCACTCATATTTTCCTTTGTCCCAGACATTCCACTAAATAACCATCATGAAATCCTTTGTTTATCAAATTCACATGCTTGGTTCCTTCAGTTCTTTCCAAGTGTGTCTCTTGTAACACAGCTATTTGCACTCTACATTTTAATATAGTTCCCTATTCTTTCATTTTTGTATTTATCTGTGAGACCACTGACATTTAAAGACATCACAAAAAGCATTATTGTATTACAAAGTTACTATTCTCACCTTTTATGTACAACACCTTTTTTGTTAAATGTCTAATTCCAGCTTTTGTTACATGCATACATTGTTGGGCAGGTTGTACTTTTATATAGTTGTTTCTTGTCATATCCATTTGATCTTATGTCACATCTTACAAAAAACTTTTTGTTTTATTGAAATCCCTCAAACAAAAAAACAATCAAACCCCCAATACCCCCCCAAAACCTAATTTAATACTAACATACAAAATTATATACATCTTCAAATGTTGAAATTTTACCCTCCTAACAGGAGCAAATGTCCTGAAGTAACAGTCACACGCACAGACTAGAGTTAACCTAAAAGAAAGGTTATCTATGCTAAGATGCATGGTGCAGCCTGTGCTTCTAGTAAGTGCTGACTAGTTTTGTCTTATCTTTATAGATCTCCCCACTGGGAAAACCCCTGAATACTTTCAGAGAACAGCATCTCCTAGCCAATTTCTCTGTGTTTTTCCTAGCCAATCACTCCCCACCTGACTGTAACCAATTTCTTTTTATCAGATTGTTTCCATGGAGACATGAGAGCCATACAGCCAATTTCTCATTATCACACTGTTTCCATTGAGACATGAGGGCCAGATACAGCATTCCTACTAAATATGCATCCATTTGCTAGAAAAAAAACTCATAATATTCAATATTCTTTTTTATTTACTTGATTTCACTTAAAACTTGTTACTAAATCAATCTAAGGTCCTTAAAATCCAGTCATTCCACCATGCAAGAATCAGAAAAGGCACACTAATTATTCTTGTGTCATACCTTTTTACATTGCAGTGCCTACATTTCTTAAAACTGAACAAGGAGAGAGAAGGGAGAAAAGAAAAAATAGAACAGCAGCACTTATTTACAATCCCCATAACACTTAAAAATAACTGAGAAAATGTTACTTTATAGTATGCAAAGAAAACCATATACCACAGAAATAGTACTATTAAGAAAAACAATGTTTCTCCCCTCTCTTCCTCTACCCAAAGCATTTTTCTGAACATTAATGACATGAAGTTGGGCATACACTTTAGAGTCCTCCCCCCAGTCCAACGAATTCTGAAAAAGTCCAATATTTCCAAATTTTCTTGTTTTGTCATAGTTCAAAAATATAGTTATTGCATTGTAACCCCACATTAAGGTATTGGTTTCATTACTGTTCCTCTCCATCTCTCAAATCCTGTCTTTGTTTCATTTCCAATGTATTCTTGATTCTTCCAGTCAACTATCGTGGTTTCATCCTTCTCTCCAGCATTTTCCACTGAAACAGTGGAAAAGGTTTCATGGGTACTCTCTCTCTCTGTGGTCTTTATTACCAAAAGTAGCAGAATTCCCTTCTGTTTCACAGATCTCCTTTTGCTGGATAAACTTTTGTATTCCCTCCTTAACATGCACTTCATCAAAAATGATTTTGTCCTTCCAGCAAAGAATACCTTGAAGACAGCTGGGTACAGCAGTTTGAATTTCACACCTACATCTCACAATTTCCTGAATAGTGGCATGAATTTACTCTTCTTCTGCCTGGTGTACAATTGTGCTCTAGTGTTATCAAAAAAAAAAAAAACAATTGCTTAACAGCAATCCTTCTAAACTCATATATATTACTGAGGTAATCCCTTATTTACGGCTTAGCATTCTGCAGTTGATCATTCTACACAAACACTCTGCTGTCTCCCACTTTTAGTATTTTGTCCTTCTGCCACAGTTTTGTCAGAATCAACTCCTGCTGGTAGGGCTGCATCTTTGCTATTAAAGGTCTAGGTTGTTTTCTCATAGCCAGATTTGGAGCACACACACAGCATGTCCTTTCAACCAATTCCTGCTATGGAATACCAGTCCAACTGCTTATTTGTGCGTTCATAAAATTAATGCAGTCTGTTCCTTCCAGCTTCTCTAGTATAGCTGAAAATCTCAGGTTTTCCCTACTTGCTCTGTCCTCTAATTGTGTTTATTTTTTGAAACATCTCTTCCTGAACAGTCTGATATTCAGCCAGCTTTTTCTTCAATTCAACCTCTGATTTTTGCGGCTTTATCACCTCATCTGAATATCTGTTTAAAGTGTCTTCCATTTTTTCCAGCCTTTTGCTGTTTGTGTTTATATACTCCATTGGTGTTTTATTTTAACCCGGTCTGTGTGCAGTTGTCTTATATCTTCCTGTAAGTTACTGGAAGTTATGTCTGGATATTGCATTGCTTTTTGCTGAACAGCTGCAGAACCTTCCCCATTCAGTGTTTCTTCCTCAATTTTTGTAGCTGATTTTTTTCCAGGTGCTCTGTATTTATTTTTTTCCTGGCATCAAGGCAGTACATTTACTACCCAGTTGCTGCAGTTTACCCATAAACATCAAAAGTCTACTGTCCTTCTCTGCTGAGTTTCTGTTTTCACACTGGGAGAGCTAGAGTTAAGCTGTTACTCAATGTGCAGCCATCTTGGAAGTCCATCTGTTAAAAATAGTGTCTTCTAATATAATTACATTTACATCACATTTATTACAACATGCAAATATCTCTATCATTCTTACTATATTATTAATACTATTCACATTTACAAAAAGCACTCAAATGTTTATTTTCCCTTTTCCTTAGAAAGTACAGTTTTGTACCTACCATAAATGTAGATGTTCGAGTGTTTACCCTGCTGCAGTCATCACATTTGGGTTATCCTGCCGTCAGGCGGTCCCGCAGTCGGCCTGAGTTCCAAAGTCTTGGTCCGGCATCAGTTGCTGTCACTTCTTCCCTGACGTCAGTGCGCCAGGGGTATACAAGAGGCATCCGACGCCATTTTCTTCAGTTTTTCTTGCCCCAGATGTCAGGTGCCCCCATAGGTAGGCTATATATATATATATATATATATATATATATATATATATATATATATATATATATATATATAGATAGCTATATAAAAATAAAACAATACCTTCAGGCACAAGCAAATACACCACAGAGTTTGTATAGGATAGAGTGGCATAGATAAGTTCAGCTAGTTCAGAGGGGATGGAGGGAGGGTAACCTGGACTGCAGCAGGGTGAACACTTGAACATCTACATTTATGGTAGGTACAAAACTGTACTATGTTCATCGTGTTACCCTGCTGTAGTCATCACACTTGGGTTGAATCCCAAAGCTAAGGATGGGTGGTGGAGTTAAACAGGGTTAGAAAAAGCTAGTAGGCCCTGAAAAACTGCAGTGGCAAAACCAGCTCTAGTCTTAGAATAAAGGGGTAAGTGATAGTGTCTGGTGAAGCTGTGCACTGAACTCCAAGTTGCAGCTTCCAGAATATCCTTGGTTGGCACTCCCTTGAGAAAGGCTGCTGATGTAGCTTTAGCCCTGGTGGAGTGAGACCTAATGTTAGCAGGTACCGGTTTCCCATGATGCGTGTAGCAGAAACGTATGCAATGCCCTATCCATTTAGAAATGGTCTGTTTTGAGACAGCTTTTCCTTGTGATCCTGCAGCATAGGCTACAAAGATCTGTTCAGATTTTCTGAAAGCCTTAGTTTTATCCAAGTAGTAACATAATTGCCTGTGAATGTCCAAAGAGTGCAGGAGTCTTTCTTCTTTGTTCTGGGGATTTGGGAAAAAAGGTGGGCAAATGAATGGTTTGGTTTAGGGCCACACTGGATACCACCTTTGGCATAAAGGTAGGGTTAGTTTGTAGAGAGACTCTGTCTTGATAAAAAATGAGGAAAGGCTCAACTGCCATTAGTGCCTGTAGCTCTGAGACTCTTCTAGCTGAGGTTATTGCTAGTAGCAGGGCAGTTTTCCATGAAAGAAATTTTAAATCAGCTGAAAACGCTGGTTCAAAGGGCGGCAGTGTAAGCTTTTCCAGAACAAAGTTGAGATCCCAAGTAGGTGTTGGTGCTCTCCTGGGCGGTCTTATGTTCTTAGCCCCTCTGAGGTACTGTCTTAGGAGTGGATGTGAGAATAAAGGAGGATCCGTGTTGTAATGAGCTGAAATTGCTGAGGCGTGGATCTTAATAGATGAAAAGGAAAGTCCTTTGAGCAACATCTCAGTTAAATATTGTAGAATCTGAGGAATGTTTGGATCAAGGGGATTTTGGCCTTTAGCCTGGTTCCAGGCGCAAAATCTTTTCCATTTGTCTGAATAGGTTTTTCTGGTGCTGGGCCTCCTGGCCTCCAGAATGACATCCATAACAGCTTTGGATAGAGGTGTTGGCTGGTTGTTTAGGTAATTTGCCATGCAGCCAGGTTTTAAAGTCTTGAGCTGGCTGTGTAGAATCTGGTTGTCTCGCTGGGTGTGCAGGTGAGGAATTTGTGGTAAAATCCATGGTGGGCCATGTTCCTTAGAATTGGATACCAATGCTGGCGTGACCAGTCTGGTGCAATTAGTATCATTTGTGGCCTCTCTAATCTGACTTTCAGCAGTACCTTTGCTAGAAGAGGCAGTGGAGGAAAGGCATACACTGTTAATGTTTTCCAACTGAATGAGAGGGCGTCCACTTTCCAAGCTTGTGGATGGAATGTCCTTGTGCAAAACTTTTGAAGTTGTTAGTTTTGGGGGCTGGCAAACAGATCTATGTGTGGGTGTCCCCATTTTTGAGCTATCATTGCAAATACTTGTAAATCTAGTTTCCACTCGTGTGGATCCATGATGTTTCTGCTTAGGTCATCTGCCAAAGTGTTTTTCTTTCCTGGCAGGAATTGTGCTTGTAACTGAACCTGATAAGACAGTGCTGTGTTCCACAAGGTCATTGCTTGCCTGCATAGAGGGTAGGAATGTGTGCCCCCTTGCTTGTTTATGTACCACATTACTGTGGTGTTGTCCGTCTTTATTATTAGTTGTCCTGGGTGTAAGAGGTCCTTGAAAGCTTTTAGGGCATTCTGTACTGCTAGCATTTCTTTTTGATTGATATGCAGATGCCTTTGATCTGTAGTCCATTTGCCCTGAATGCACTGTCCTGCCATGTGTGCTCCCCAAACATAGTCCGATGCATCTGTTGTCACAGTTTGCCTGACTGTGAGTAAGATGAAAGGCTGACCATTGTTGAGGTGACATGCCTGTGCCAGCCATAGAAACTCCTGTTGAAGGCAGGGAATGAGTGGTATCATTGTTTTCAAGCTGTGGCTGTGCTGAGTCCATACGCTTTTCAGGTACCATTGTAATTTCCTCATATGCAGTTTTGCAAATGGTATTAGTACTATGCAAGATGCCATGAATCCAAAGGCCTGCAGAATTTTTCTTGCAGGGAGTTGGGTCTTTGTTGCCATTATTTTGAAATACTGAGTCAGCTGTTGTTGCTTGTCTTGCGTGAGATAAGCCATCTGGGCCATTGTATTCAAGCTGGCACCCAGGAATATTAAGCCATCTGGGCCATTGTATTCAAGCTGGCACCCAGGAATATTATGTTTTGTGAGGGCACTAGTTTTGATTTCTTTTCGTTTACTGTGTACCCTAGGCAACTTAGAAGGTGTTTGACAAATCCCAGATGCTTTAAAAGAATGTCCTTGCTTTCTGCTTGAATACGGCAGTCGTCCGAGTATGGGTATATTTGAATTCCTCTTTGTCTGCAGTATGCAATTACTGGTGCCAGGCATTTTGTGAAGACCTTGGGCGCAGTAGATAAGCCAAAGGGCAGTGCAGAGAATTAATAGTGTGTTGAACCTGCAATGAAGCAGAGGTATCTTCTGCAATTTTGTCTGATAGGGACATGCAGGTATGCCTCCTTGAAGTCCAACGTTACTAGCCAAGCATTCTTGCCCAACGTGGGAAGAAGCTGCTGTAGTGTTAGCATCTTGAATTTTGGTACTTGCAGATAGGTGTTCAGAATTGAAAGATCCAGAATGGGTCTCCATGCTTTGTCTTTTCTTGGGACTAGACAGAGTCTTGAGTAAAATCCTTGACCTTGCTCCTGTGTAGGTACCTGCTGAATGGCTCATGTCCATGAGAGCTGTAATTTGTTTTTGTGCCTCTGCCCATTGATTTGGTGGCAGGTTTGGCATTCCTTTTTTCCTTGGCAAGGAATGAAACTGGAATCTGTATCCTTGTGAGACAATGTTTAGGACCCATTTGTCTTTTGTGATGATGTGCCAGTTGTCTGCAAAAAATGCTAATTTTCCTCCCAAGGGAGCTGCCAGGAGAGATTTGCTTGGAAGTTTGAGGATTGAGTCATTGTGTTTGTCTTCTGCTAGCTTGGGGCCTATCTTCTCCTCCTTTCTGGGTAGCAGTACCCATTGGCGAGGTTTGTAAGGGCCTTGTGACTGACCTCTGCCCCTTGGGCGTCTGTATTTGCCCCTCTGTGATCTGTCAGAAGCTGGAAAGGACCAGTTTTTTGTTGGCCAATTTCTGCTGAAATGAGGGGGTTGTACCTGTAAGAAATCCTTGACCGTCTGCATAGACTTTGCCTTATTTCTTTAAGACCTCTTCTGCTTTGACACCAAATAATACATCCTGCTGTAAAGGTGCATCCAATAATTTTGCTTTAACATGATCAGGCAGGGTTTGTTCTTTTAACCAAGCATGTCTACGTATGACAGACCCAGTAACAGCTGCTCTACAGGAAGCTTCCAATGAATCAAATCCACATTGTAAAGTATGTTTGCCCACCTGTTCAGCTGCATGCAACAGTTCCTGCATTTCCTTGAATTCAGACTGTTCTTTATGTGTGCTCATTTTTTGCTTTAATTGAGACATTAGGAATTGCTGATATTTCAGCATGTGAAACTGACAATTTAATGTTCTCATAGCCAGAGTTGCTGAGGTGTATATTTTCTTTCCCCATCTATCTAGGGCTCTGGAATCCCTTTCAGAGGGCACAGGATTTTTAGCCACAGAAGCTTTAGCCCCCTTGGGACCCTGGAATATTGTTTCTGGGTCAGCCACAGGGCTTTTATAAAGGAATTTGTGTGAGTCAGGCACTCTGTAGTATCTATCTGTCTGGTTTGGCTGGAGCAGGAGGTAGAGAGTCTGGATTTAGACTAGACTCCAAGTAAACATCATCCACAATATCTAAAACTGGAGGGATAGCAAGTGGTCTGTGCTGGGATAATAAAAGTAACTCTCAGAGCCTTTGCTTAGAATCAGAGTAGTCCTGTCCTTCCCAGTGGAAATGTTCCCTCACGGTATGTAAAGTTTCCCCAAACGAGTCGTCTTCAAAGTGAGATGCTGAGGGGATAATGTCTTCAGCATCAGAGTCTTCATAAGGGGGAAAAGTGTAATTCTGTTCCTCCGAAGAATCTGAGGAAATTGAAACCTGGTCAGAGGAAGCATAATCCTCCTCTTGGTCTTTTATCTGGAGGGGGATGGGAACCCCTGATTAGGGTAATCAAATCTTCAGCCATCTTAAGCATTTGTTTCTTAGGCATGGGGCCTTGAACTGTAGACTGATGTACAGTCTTTTTTGGTTTTAATGGAGTTTTAAGCTTGGCATAAGACTTAACGGTGAGTGTAGTCAGTCTGAAGATACCTTCTGCAACCGAAGGTGTTTCCACTGCACCGGGGTCTCCTTCTGTTTCGGTGTCGGAAGGGCCTAATGAAGATGGCTGTGTTGGCCTAGTAAACTCCGCTTGAGAATCCGCAGCTGTCTGGAGTTCCAATTCTGCGGTCTTCAGGGGCTACGTAGGCGCCTCACTGAAAACCGGAGAACTGGCGACAGGCCCAGCAGAGGCCTCGGAGTCTGGCTTGTTCCTAGGCTGCTTGTCCTTATCCTTGCGTTTTTTATGCATGCCGGTCGTCGGCTGCTCTGACGGCATGACATAATTAAATTTCCTACCAAAGTAATGTGCGAAGTCAAAACGGCGTTTGATAGTTCGTTTATTAAACCTAGCACAAAACCGACAACCTGTGACGTCGTGGTCTGGGCCTAGACAAGGAATACAATAAGAATGGAAGTCCTTATGAGGTATTTGCTTCCCACAAGAAATGCAATTATTAACTTTTTCTGACATCGGACTGAGGCAAGAAAAGGTTCCCCAATGGGGTACTTAGCTTTATTGAAGACTTCGGACTGAAATTCGATTCAAAAATCTCAGGTGTCGGCCGACCGGCACTTGCAAACTGCTTCTGCTTCGGGCACCGCGCAGCAAGAAAGACTGAGGAAATTGGTGTTGGATGCCTCTTGTATACCCCTGGCGCACTGATGTCAGGGAAGAAGCAACAGCAACCGACGCCGGACCAAGACTTTGGAACTCAGGCCGACTGCGGTACCGCCTGACGGCAGGATAACCCAAGTGTGATGACTGCAGCAGGGTAACACGATGAACATTCATGGTTTCATACATTATTAGCTAAATACTAGGCTAGCTGACTTAATGGGCCATTCTAAGCCTAGCCAGTTTTCCTCCCAAATGTCAGAATCAAACACTGTGCCATGTGTCTGTGAGTCAAACACCTTAACCGTTATACCAACCCCAACTATTGTTATTTTTTCAATTCCATTTATTTTTTCTTTTGTACTTGTCTCTTTAAATTATCTTTTTTGTCTGTATTTTTACTCTAACTAATAGAATTCTTTTTTTTTTTGTCTTTTATCTCCCAGTTTGTCTTTGTCATCGCTTATATCAGTCTTCTTCCATGTCCTCTATTTTTTCATCTAATTGCTCTTCTATATCTACTACTTCTAAAATGTCCTCACTGTTCATTTTCTTCTCTTTCTTTTTCCTTACTCTTACCTTTATTTTTATAAGCCATCCATAAATGTCCAATTCTGATACATTTATGACATTTCAACTCACATTTCTTTGCTTCATGTCCCATTTCCCCAAAAATATAACATTTTCTTTTATCACGGTTACTCAACAAAAGTCCTTCATTTCCATAAAAAAAAAAAAAAAACACGTTTTGGGTTATCCCTAGTATTTTATAACACCCCTAATTCCCCCTCCACATTTATCATGCTTGGCATAGGAATAATTTTTCTCATTTCTATTTTTAACACAATATTACAATCCCATCTGCCAGTCAATAAACCCCTTTTTATCATAAACAATTGCAATGTCCAGTACTTCTTTATATAAAGTTTTCAAATGTCCTTTCAAAATCTATCTTTCCACCTCTGTTTGAAATTGTACATGAATTATCTTTATTGTTTCACTGTTAAATGCTTTTAGCACAAAGATTCCACGGGTTACAGTCTTTTTTCATGTTTTCCAAGAAAAATTTCCATTGAAAAAACAGTCAAATATATCATCACAAAATGTCTGTTTTGTTAGTAAGAATAAATGCATTTACCTCATGTGCTTTTACACCCAAAGGAGGTATTGAATTATCCCACACTACATACCTATCCATTTCTTTATCTTCTTTACTATGAATCCTTTCCCCATTCTTCCATTTTCACTGTCTTCTGCCTTTTTCTTTCCTTCTACTCCCTTTTTTGCCTTCTTTCACTTTCTCAGCATATGTTTTCTTTTCCATATCACAACTATTCTTCAGGATTGTCTCTGAATCTTCTTTTTGTATTTTTCTCCGTAATGTCCCCCCAAGAAATGTCTCCTTTATTTTCTGTCTCACTCTGCATCGCCATTTCTTTAAATAAATAATCCTGCAACCCTCCGGACTGGAGGGTTATAATTATACATCCATCAACTGCTGACTCATCTCCATTACACAGCTTTCTCTGAAACATCTCCACAGAATCCTGCATGCATTCTCTTATTTTGATATTGACTTCTTCCTCCATTTCTCTTACCATTCTATTATCTCCTCATCTCTCCATCCGGCTCCCCATTTCCCCAGAATGGCTCTGTGCCTGGAATGGAAACAGGAAGTGCCCGTGCAAAATGGGTCCCACTTACAATGACGAGTAGGGGAAATTCCCTGAAGCCTTGGCACAATTCCCCCTAGTAATATAACTACCACCTCGGGTCTCCCCTGATAAGAGGCTACTAGCTTAGTGGGACTAACCTAGTCAAAAAACTAATAAATGAAAATAAATGCTACATGAGGAGCCACTCAAAATAAACTGATTCATCTGCCTATGGCTCACTGACCTTAAGTGAGACATGCAGATGGTGTTTCACTTATGGACGAGTTTTCTTTTTATTTGGCACTTGTACTTCCCTGGAGGCTCAGTTTGTTTATGATCTGACAAAGCCCTTTCAGTGAAAGTGCTTCTTTACTCTGAGATTTAAGGGTCCTCATTTTTCATAAATCATGTTTTTTGTCTTTATTTTATGGTCATTTAGGACTCATGTTTAGTTATATGATGCTGACTTTTTTACTCTTACCTTACATGCCTGGAAGAATATACTTGTTCACATACCATGACCCACAACCACGTCCAGTTCCTATTTTTTTTTACTTTTTTTGGCACTGCTATTGTCTTTTGTTATCTATGGATCTTTTTGGTGGTTAAAAAGTTTCACACATTTTTATGACAATTTTTTTTCAGTTTGTTTCTGCTTGGATTAGAAAGTGTTGTTTACTGCTTATATATACTTTAACACATTTCAGGGTTAACACTTAAGACATAGACAAACATACATTTATATAAAAGAAAGCAAATCATGTTAATATGTTCACAGTTACAAACATTATATATCACACATATTCTTTTATATAATTACCATCGATCCAACATTACATAAATCGATCAATTCCTGCCTTCCCATAAACCTCACTCATCCTCCAAAACATAATTCTGCATTTTTTGTTCCCAGTTTCCATTTTTCCTATGTAATTTGCTCCTACACTTTTCTAAAGATCCCACTTCCAGTTCTGTTATCTATGTTACAATACTTACTACTTCAAATACAGTTGGCTTACTGCTTTTTTGGCATCCACCAGAATTAAACTTAACAAGGCCTTACTATGTGTCTAGGCAATTCAGATCCTGTATCCCAGCTCAAAAAAAAAAAAAAAGGTTCCCTTAGTTGCACCTATTTGCTCACCCAATATTTGTGGCAGAGTACTCTGTACAAGATTTTTAAAGTCTGCAAACGCATTGAACTCCCAAAATGTATGTTCACAGTTATCTCTTTCTTTCCAATCACACCTCCAACATTTGCCATATACTTTTGGAAAAAAAATTGTAGTCTACTTTGGGTATAAAAAATGCCTATGCAAACACTTCCAAGCAAAAAAATAATAAATGTTCTAGACTTTTTTGCACACTTGGGAGCCATACATACACATCATCCGATTGTTTCGTTGTGAACTGTTTATCTAATCTCTCTCTAATCTTGCCTTCTCAGATGGGTTCCTATAGCTATCATGCAACATTTTACATGCCCTAATAATTACCCCTTTTTAACAGCAGCTTCTGTTCCAGATTCAACTACAAAAACTCTAATGGAACAGGTCTTTCACTTAGGATTCCACATCCTTTCTCTTTGCCTATACTCAGTTCCCTGATAGTGAAAGAAGTCTCTAGCCTGCAGTCCAAAGGTCTTCCTGGCCTCTTCCCATTCTATCACTTTTCCCTCTCTATAGTTATTTGATCCCAAAATGCTGGTTCCTTTGCCAGGGTTTTCTCCAGGAAATTCCAGCTCCCTATTGCCTATTCTCTGTAATCCTGCTTGCAGTCATCCCCATCAGCAGAATTTCCTTTCTCCATTTTCATGCTGGCTTAGTTCTTAGAATACTTTTTTGTTACTTTATGAATATAATATTCTGCATGGCTGTTAGTCTCCTTAAGAATCTGCATTCAAAATCCAACTCTCCTTATTTCTTGAATTTCTCCCCTGCTTCACATTATCCTTTTCCACTTTGAATTATAGCTTTCTGCTTGTGTTGTTTGTATAAGTCTCAATTGTGTAGCTTTAAAATACCCATTCAAATCAGGTAATCCTAAAAAAAACTTCATTCTACTGGAAGGATCATCTTATCCTACTTCAGCCTTGCCCTCTTACTCTCCAAGATAAAATCCTTCAGCTATGCATTAATTACTGTCCAAAACCTATCCTCTGATTGATAAAAATATGACTGCTTGACCTGTACAGAAAACTAAAAGGACTGAAAGCATTTTCACTGCTTGCATCTTGCTATCCATATCTATAAAAAAGAGTTTCCAGTTTCTCAGTTTTTGTATTATCTTTTGTTCAGTCTCTTCCCACATATCCTTAGCTGCCATAAAGTACAGTTTTGTACCTACCATAAATGTAGATGTTCGAGTGTTCACACTGCTGCAGTCATCACACTTGGGCTCTTATAGCTATAAGAGCCCAAGTGTGATGACTGCAGCAGTGTAACACGATGAACATCAGAATATTTTTAACCCCCACTCCTAAATACTTCATATTATCATGTCCCCATAAATATGGGTCTTGTTGAACCATTTCATGTGAGGGTACATAGTTTACAGCTATAGCCTTTGGTTTGTCTTCATTCATTTTATATCCTAAAAAGACCTGAACCATCTCAGAAAGTTCCACAATATTAAGATGTACTTTTCTGGTTTTATCAAGTACAAAATAATACTGTCTGCAAATAAAGCCAACTTTGCTTGATTACCAAACTAATTATATCCATGAATTTTTGAGTCCACACCCCCCCCCCCTTTTTTTGCTGATGGCTCCAAACACAACACAAATAAAGGGGAAGAGGATAACCCTGCCTGGTTCCTCTGTTCAGACAATTTATCAAACAGGAACCCTCCACTTTAATTTTTGCCTCTGTACTGGTTATACTTTTTGGCATGCAAGTGGACTGTGTTTTTTCCACTTTGTTTTACAGTTTATTTTTTCTTATTTTCAGAATGGACTGGTTGATTGTTTTGTTGTAGTTTCTGATTTCCTCCTTTGTACTTTTTAATCTGATTTGGTTTTATTTTTATTTTACTGTTTAGTTAAGGGATTATACATTTTGGTATATTTTTATGTTTTTTTTTTTACTTGACACCAGATTCTATCAATGATTTGTTCTTATTTGTACTTTGCTTTGGGTATACTTTTATTTATTGTGGCATTTAACTATATTTTTACTTATTGTGTCTGTACTCATGCTTCTCCTTCTTCTTTTTATGATTACATGCTGCAGGTCTGTTTTTTCTCGTTTACCTGGACTTGAGACTGAGTTTGTAAGTTGATAGTTATTTTTTTATTGTTAATTGATATTTTTGGCATTCTTGGAGTAGGGGATGGTTTATGTGGATTTGGTTTGTAATTGTTCTTTTGTTTGGATTCTGGGTATATGTCTGTTTTATGCATCTTCTTGTCTTGTAGACTGGGGGGTTGTGGATGTAATACTTTGAGTACATGGTTGATTGTAATATTCTGATTTTAGATTCAAATGCATGCTCTAGCTCCGGTTTTAATAAGGATTACACACAGTGACCTACCAATATGATCATGCTAATTAGGTATGTAAGTGTACGCCAGTCACAAATATGCTTTTCACCATCAGAGTTTCAAGGGTTTTTTTCTATAAGATGGCAACTACGACTCATTTTAGTTTTGTACTTTAGTTACTGAATGTTCCAAATGGCTAGCCTGTCATGAGTCACCCCATGCTTTTACCTCATTACCATGTTATGTTTTTCTGATCTTGATTTATGACCTTATTTTACTTAAGCATATCTTTTCCACATGATAACGTTTATTTTATTTTTTTTTTAAAGATAATCTGATGAAGTCCAATTTGTGGATGAAATTGCTTATCGTGACTGAATAAAAGCCAATTCTTTTTGGTGACAAAGTCGACTTAATTTTTTATTTTTTAAAACAGTTTACCTTTTAAGTTTTGGCCTGCTGTTAACTCTTACTGAATGTCCGAAGTTTTAAGTTATTGCTGTGATTTTGGAACAAAAAAGTAGTACAGACTGCTGGCTACTGTCATGCTTGGGTCAGCTTTTCTCCTTGTATCTCTGATTTTACTTTTAGGGTACAGAAGATTCTCCCCAGTAACATTTATGACCCTTTAATATTTTATATATATATATATATATATATATATATATATATATATATATATATATATATATGAGTGTAATCTCGTTCATAAACTTAAAGACTTTTTTAACAGCCTGTTAAGCAGGACAGATAAATCTCTCAGTTGAGAGCTCAAAGATGGCTGCACACTGAGTAACAGCTTGTTTCTAGTTCTCCCAGTGTGCAAACAGAAACTCAGCAGAGAAGGCAAGTAGACTTGTGTTTATGGGTGAATTTCAGTAACTGGCTAATAGGTATACTGCCTGGAGGCCAGGACCAAAGAAATACAGAAGACCTGGAAAAATCAGCTACAAAAAGTGAGGAAGAAACACTGACTAGGGAGAGTTCTGCAGCTGTTCACCAAAAAGTAATGCAACCTTCAGACATGACTACCAATAACCTACAGGATGATACAAGACAACTGCATACAGACCTCGTTAAAATAAACAAAACACTGACACAGCATATCAACACAAACAACAAAAGGCTGGAACAAATGGAAGAAGCTTGAAAAAAAACATTCAAATGAGACGTTAAAGCTGCAAAAATCAGAGGTCGAAATGAAGAAAATGCTGGCTGAATATGAGACTGCTCAGGAAGAGATGTTTCAAAAAATAATAGAATTAGAGGACAGAGCATGTAAGGAAAACTTGAAATTTTCAGCTAAACCACAGAAGCTGGAAGGAACAGACTGCATTAAATTTATGAAAGCACAAATAAGCAACTGGACTGGTATTCCACAGCACGACTTATTAAACAGGCACATCGTAAGTATGCTCCAAATCTAGCTATAAGAAAGCAACTTACACCTTTAATAGTAAGGATGCAATTCTACCAGCAGAAAGAGTAGATTTTGTCAAAACAGTGGCAGAAGGACAAAATACTAAAGGTAGGAGACATCGAAGTGTTTGTGGAGAATGATTACTCCTTGTAGACCAGGCAAAAGAGAAGTAAATTCATCCCTCTATTAAGAGAGTGTCAAGACGCAGGTGTGAGATTCAAACTGCTACATTCAGCCGTCTTCAAGGTATTCTTCCCTGGAGGGACACAACCATTTTTTGATGACGTGCATGCTCAGGAAGAAATACAAAAGTTTGCCCAACAAAAAACTGAGCTGTGAAACAGAAGGAGATTTGGCTTTTTGTTCCTCTGGTAATAAAGACCACAGAGAGACTGCTCATGTGAAATCTTTTCCAGTATTTCAACAGAAAATGTTGGACAGAAGGAAGGGAGCACAAGAGTTGACTAGAAGAATCGAGAGTACACTGGAAATTATGCACAGGCAGAATTTGGGTGATGGAGAACAGTAATAAAATCGGTAACTTAATGTGGGATTACAGTGCAATAATTATATTTGTGAAAGATGATAGCACAACAAAATCTTGAAATACTGGACTTCTTCAAAATTTGTTTGCTGAGTGGGGGACTCAAGTATACACCCTACTTCATGTCATTAATGTTTGGAAAAATGCTTTGGGGAGGGGAAGAGAGGGAAGAACACTAACTATAAGTAAAGAAAAAAAGAAGTTATGTACTCACCATAATGTTCCATGTGAGTTGTTCATCTCGCCTTCATTCTCACTGATGGGTTCGGAGCCGATCCTCGGCTCTGACTTGGCCAAATACAAAAGCTCTAGGTCTTCAAGCAGCTCGTTGCCTACTCCCTATACCATGATGCAGTGATGCTTCCCTCAGATCTTGTTTGCAGCCAACTACACTAACAGGTAACTACCCTGGTAAGAAAAATAAGAATACAGTAGATAAGGACAAAATTTCACCAAGATTTGTCTCAACTTCCTGGTCCTCAAGAAATTCATGGTAGGAGTTGGTGGGTGGGACGCAAGAATGAAGGCAAGATGAACTCACATGGAATGTTATGGTGAGTACATAACTTCTTTATGTGAAGTTGTTCCATCTCACCTTCATTCTCACTGATGGGTTAGCATCCCAAGCACCATCTTTCTTGGGTGGCTCAGGGAAATATATTCCTCAGGACCATGGAACCAAAGGACGCCCTGTCCCTAGAGGCCCTATCCAATTTGTAATGAGTGTTAAAGGTATGAGGTGTAGACCACGTGGCTGTTGCACAAATGCAATCTACGTGTAGCTTAGCCAGAAAGGCTGAAGATGTGGAAACAGCTCTAGCTGAGTGGGCCTTTACTTTATGATTTAGTGGCCTGTACCCAGAGCTATATGTGAAGGAAATGCAATCTGACAACCATTTTGACAACATGATTTTTACTACCAGAGTACCCTTCTTTGAATCTGAAAAGGAGATGAAAAGCTGTTCTGATTTTCTAAAGTCCTTAGTCCTGTGTAAATAGAATCGAAGTTGCCTATGGACGTCAAGTTTGTGCAGCATATGTTCCATCTTGTTAGTATATTTGGGGGAAAAAAACAGGTGATTCTATAGTCTGGTTGAGGTTTGTTTCTGAACAAACCTTAAGTAAAAATGAAGGATTTGTTCTCATCGAGACTGTCGTCGTGAAAAATTAAGGATGAGGGTTTGATGGACAAGGCATGTAATTCCGAGACCCTTCGAGCTTTCCATGATAAGTATTTCAGGTCACAACATGAGGCTGGTTCAAAAGGGGGTAAGATGATTCGAGAAATCAAAATTTAGGTTCCATGGTGTAGCTGGGGATCTAATAGGTGGTCTCAAATGGATAGTACCTTTAAGGAAGGCTTTAGAAAGTCTAAGGGACATGATAGAAGCCCCCGGATCGCCAATATGAAAATTAGAAATTGCTGCCAATTGAACCCTAATGGTTGCTGCAGCCTCCCCTTCATTAAAAAGCTTGGTAAAAAAACTCTAAAATGGATGAAATCGAAGCCAAATATGGGTCAACATTGTTTTGGGACACCCATATGGAAAATTGTTTCCATTTACTAAGGTATAGCTTCCTGGAAGATGATTTATGAGAGGTTGTTAGGATGTTCTGAGTTGAAGGTGAGAGATTGTGGAACCTGGCTATTCTTGGAACTGGAGCAGCCAAGTTGTCAATCTCAGGGTATGAAGTGCAGGATGAAGAGCCCCTGATGAATGCATCAGAAGATCTGGAACTGGGTCCAGGAGCCATGGTTCTTCCAGTAGATGAGGCTGAAGAAAGGGGAACCAAATCTGATGAGGCCAATAAGGGGCTATTAGAATGATGGTCCTTCCCAGAGTCCTGTCTTTCTGTAAGAATTTGGGCATCAGAGGAAACGGGGGAAAGGCGTAAAGGAGACCCGGGGCCAATTGTGCATGAGCGCATCCCTTGGGGTATCCCCCGGATTGGGGATTAGAGCAAAGTAGTTGCTGCATTTGGGAGTTGCGAAAAGGTCGCAGCAAGGCTGGCCCCATCTACGGAATAGCCATTCCACTACTTCTTTCAGGGACCACTCGTGAGACAATAAAATTGATCTGCTCAATTTGTCTGCTATGACACTGGATCTCCCCGGGATGTGCGTTGCTATCAGAAAGCGCTGGGTGGATGTTGCCCACTGCCATACTCTCAGGGCCTCTCGACAAAGGGGGTAGGATCTGGTCCTCCTTATTTATGTACCAGACCACTTGTAAGTTGTCTGTCTGCACTGCAATAGTTCCTAGAGGAAGAAAGTGTTGAAAGGACTGCAACACTAGTAGTACTGCTCCCATCTCCAGGACATTGATATGCAGATGAGCCCAGTAGTTTCTTCCATGTGCCTTGGGCTGTTCTTCCCTGAAAATGCCCCCCCCCCCCAATCAGGGAGGTGTCCGTGGTCATAGTGGCAACAGGAGTGGGTAGAACAAAAGGATGTCCTGTTGTTACTTGAGAAGAAGTCAGACACGAGTGAAGATCCTTCTTGGATGAATTTATTATAATCGGGTGAGACACTGGAAGCTCTTGAAAGGACCATTGTGTGAACAGGGGCCATTGTAGTATCCGCATATGCATTTGACCTAAACTAATGGCAATGATCACTGCCACTATTGTCCCTAACATCTTGAGCACTGTTGAAGCTGGGGCTTTTTGTTTTGAGATGAGGTTCAGGACTTGTTGTCGAAGGATCCCAATTCTTTCTGTTGAAGCTTTATGGTCATAGAGGCAGTGTTGAGACCTGCCCCTATGAAAATGGTACATTTGGATGGCGATAAGGCAGATTTTTATGAGTTTATGGTAATACCCAATTGACTGCAAAGATTTAAGGTCACATCCCTTGCTTGTATGAATCGATGCTTGGTGGTGGCGGTGAGGAGTCAATCATCTAAGTATGGAAACACCTGGAATCCTAAACGTCTCAGATGAGCCATGACTACTCACATGCATTTAGTGAACACTCTGGGGGCTGAAGTGAGGCCAAAGGGCAGAGCTCGAAACTGAAAGTGACTGGCTCCCAGCCGAATGCGCAGATGACCTCTGGATGGTCTGGCCATTTTTATGTGGTAGTACATATCCTGGAGATCTATTGAGCACATCCAATTGTCTTTCCCTAGAAAGGGAAGTATAGACTGTAGCATGACCATCCGGAACTTTGCTTTTTGACAGATTTGTTCAATATGCTGAAATCCAAAATGGGTCTCCAGTCCCCTGTTTTCTTTGGAACTAAAAGGAACCTTGAGTAAGTTCCGGATCCTCTCTGGTCTGCTGGGACTGGTTGGACGTCTCTTTTTTTCTAGCAACCTTGCAATTTCTAAGGTTGCTTGTTCCCTGTAACTGGGTAGAACGTCCGGGATTTTTGTCACAAGGGGTGGAGGGGTGGCAAAGGGAATGGAGTATCCACCGGATATTGCGCTTTGTACCCAATGGCCTTTTGTGATTTTTTGCCAGGTGTCTGGGTACAAAGATAAGAGTCCCCAGACTGCCTCCAGAGATGGACAGACGGGGCCTCCTTTCAGGGGTGCTGACAGGGCTTTCCAAAGAACTGATCCTTGTCGCCCTGATTTTGCGGGCCCTCTCTGCCACATGGACAGCGTCTTCCATTGTTACCCCCCCCCTGCCTCTAGAGGGGGTTTCACCACATGTGTCAAAGAAAGCTCCTTGGGATTTATCGAACCACATCTTCCCACTTTTCCAACCTTTAAGATAAGGTCTGGTAGGGGTGAAAAAACGGACTTCTATGGCAGACAGAGTCTTTCCATCTTGCTTACACCTGGTAAGAGTTTCCTTCACTTTTGGTCCAAAAAAGGATGAACCATGAAAGGGGAAGTTAACAAAGGATGACTTACAGGGCCCCGCAAAGTAACATAAGCACATCCAGGAGTGTCTCCTAAAAGCAATTCCTGTACCTGTTGCCCTGCTCGTTCCATCAGCTGCATACGAAATCAGATGTATGGAAGAGTTTATGAGGGAATTTAGGATAGCAAGCTGGGAGGTTACCTTGTCTGAGACCCCCACAGCTACTGCACCCTGTAGAGCATCTCCCAACTCCTTAAGGAGATCTGTGTGTAGTCTAGTAAAATATGTAAGATAGTTCAGAGATTGAAGAGCAAAGGCTGCTGAACTAAACATGCTCTTTCCATGATCCTAGAATCCCTATTAGGAGGATAAACACACGTAGAGGTCTCTGACAATTCCTTTTTGGTGGCTGCCACCACCACCATAGCATCAACAGGTACTCCTTTGGTAAGGAAAGCCTTGTCCTGGGGTGATGTTATGAATTTGTTAGGCCTCCGAGGGACAGGTTCCATGGTATCCAGGGACTCCCACGACTTTTGAGAAAGAAGGTCTATCAACTCATCAAAAGGCAGAGTCACCCAAGAGGTGGAGGTTGGAGACCCGAAAGCCTTCAGAAGTACTTACTCATTATCAGTAGAGTTAATGGGCATCCAGCCACCGCTCTGTTTCAGTATTTTCAAGATATCACCAAAAAAGATATCTTCAGAGGGGGACCATGGGAACCCTTCTGACTCATCTAAGTCAGTATCTGATGTGATGGATTCCTGTGGGGAATCCAGATGCTTCCTCTTATAAATCCTCTTCCTGGGAACCTCCTCAGTGGGAGCTTCTGGGGAGGTCCGTGAAGAGCAGGGCTCACCCAATGGGGCAACCTGTGGCTCTGGGTCTCTACGCTTTTGAGGGATCAGTTAAGGAGAGGCAGATGCAGGCGCTTTAGGGGAGGAGGCTGCTGGTACTGATGATGTGGATGCCCGAGGGGACAATGCTCTCCTCATGGCATTGAAGGCCCCCCTAGCTCCGATCCGAAGAGACACCTGGATCCGCAGAAACAGGCAGTCTCCACGGCACCAAAGCAGTGGGCTCCAAGCCCAAGGTAGGTGCCAAACTCACCCGAGCAGAGGCCCCAAGAGGCAAAGTCAGAACCAACAGGTCGGTACGACTATCCTTTCCGGACCTGACCAGTAAGTGTCGGGCTCCTAGACTCTAAGGTTGGCACCGAAGAAGTCAGAGCAGTCTGAACCAATAGGCCTGGAAAGGGTGTTGGCTCCGGCGGTTCCACAACCATCACTCCGGCTCCGAAACTTTGGATCGAATTGGAGGAAAACAGTAGAAATGGACTGGGTCCTAGTTGGTTCCGAAGCTCCAAGGGTCAGCACCGACAAAATTTTTGCTAGTGCCTGTGTCTGCTGAAACCTCTGCACCACATGATCTACATCCTTATCAGATAGTCTTGAGAACCAGGAAGAAGCTATAGAAGAGGCCACTGACTGCAGGACTGCAGACTTTAGAGTAGGAGAGCTCCAATACCAGGGACAGTCTTCTACTAACAACCACCACCTCAGGTTCCGTAAGCAATGGAGCCGAGGTGGTAGTCCGAATCGGTTTAGAGGTAGATGAATCCTTTTTTGGCTTCGACCCAGAAGACGAGTTAGAAGACAAAGTCTTGGAGGATTTTTCAGGTTTGTCCTTATCTAAAGATTCCTGGAAAGAGGAATTCAATAATCACCTGGCTATTAACTTGCTCCTACGTTTGTGTAGAACATGAGAGCAAAACGAAGGACAGATGGCACAATACTCCTGTAGGTGGACCTCACCTAAACAATAAACACACACTGTATGACCATCAGTAATCAACGTTTTTTGTCCACATTTAGGACACTTCTTGAATCCAGACTTAGCTTTCTCTTGTTGAGACATGGCTATACAATAATGTAACCGTTAACACACACAAAAAAAGTTATGTTCTTACCATAACGTTCCATGTTTGTTGTCCTTTATCCTGCCTTCCTTCTTTCTGGTTGGGTTCGGAGCCGATCTCTGCTCTGACTCGGCCACTTCTAAAGCTCGAGGCTAACCCCCATCCCAGAATGCATAGTTGTAGCTAGCCAGATCTTGTTAGTGAGAACTAACCACTGGATAGGAAAATTATGAATTACCCAATAAAAGAGGTAACTAAACAATAAAACGCCTTGTACCGACAACAGGAAAACATGGTGACAAGGAGAATACCAAAGGTTGAAAAGCAAAGGAAACTCAGTCAGATCAGTCAACAGGTAAATTCCTCTCAATCATCCAGGATGGGGGAAGGAGGGAGAGATGCAAGAAAGAAGGCGAGATAAAGGACAACAAACATGGAACGTTATGGTAAGAACATAACTTCTTTATGTTATGTTGTCCATCGTGCCTTCCTTTTTTCTGGTTAGGACAGCGTCCCTAACACCTAAATCCTGGGTGGCTCACTGGAAGAGAGACTTCAGAATCATGGAAACAAAGGATGCCCTGTTCTGAGAGGCCACATCCACTTTGTAATGAGTAATGAAGGTATGGGGAGTAGCCCATGTTGCTGCCATGCAAATAGTATCTAAAGGAAGCTTAGCTTGAAAGGCTATGGAGGTAGCCAAGGACCTAGTGGAGTGTCCCCTCACTTTTCCTGGGACTGACACATTCTGAGACTTACAAAAATAAGTAATAGTATTGGACAGCCATTTTGAGAGAGTCACTTTGGAAACTGATGACCCTTGTTTGCTCTGAGAAAAAGATACAAACAACTAATCTGATTTTCTAATGTCCTTGGTCCTTTGAAGATAAAATCATAATTGCCTGTGGACATCCAACTGATGCAATTTGTGCTCTGCCTTGTTGCCATAATTTGGAAAGAAAAAGTACAGTTTTGTACCTACCATAAATGTAGATGTTCGAGGATCCACATTGCTGCAGTCCTAACTATTGGGGTAGTCCGCTGTCCCAGTCGGCCCGAATACCAAAGTATATGGCTGACGTCGGTCAAGGCGCATTAGTCTGACGTCAGGACGTCAGGGTACTAATGCGCATGACCGACGTCATATCCTCAGTCTTTTCTTGCCCCAGATGTCAGAAGACCCTAAAAAGACAAGGCCAAAACCAAAAACACCAAACACACCTGCACCCAAAATATGTACAATATATACAAAATTACCAGAGTACAACCTCACCCACACAACCACCCCTAAACATAGAGGGGAAGGAGGGAGGGTAAATTGGACTGCAGCAATGTGGATCCTCGAACATCTACATTTATGGTAGGTACAAAACTGTACTATGTTCTTCATTCCACATTGCTGCAGTCCTAACTATTGGGTAGAATCCCAAAGCAGAGGTAAGGGAGGCTGGCAAATCATAAGGAAGCAGGAGCTGTCAACATGCCTTGCAAAATAGCTGTGGCAAAACCAACTCTAGATTTAGAGTAGAGAGGAAGGTGGTAATGCTTAGAGAAAGTATGCACTGAACTCCAAGTAGCTGCCTCCAAAATATCCTTAGTTGCCACACCCCTTAGAAATGCTGTTGAAGTGGCAGTAGCCCTAGTGGAATGAGGCCTAATCCCAGCTGGAATCTCCTTGCCATGATGGGAATAACAAAATGCAATGCAAAACCCAATCCACTTAGAAATAGTTTGTTTTGACACAGGCCTGCCCTGAGAACTCAAAGCAAAAGAAACAAACAACTGCTGAGACTGCCTAAAATCCTTAGTCCTGCTTAAATAATAACGCAACTGCCTGTGTACATCTAAAGTGTGTAAAATCTTTTCCCCCTTATTCTGGGGATCTGCATAAAAAGTAGGCAAATGAATAGTTTGGTTTAAAGCCACACTAGAAACTACCTTGGGCATAAAGGAAGGATTAGTACGTAATGATACTCTATCCTTATGGAAAATCAGAAAGGCTCAACCGCCATAAGGGCCTGCAATTCAGAAACCCTTCTTGCAGAAGTAATGGCCAACAAAAAAGCAGTCTTCCATGACAAGTATTTCAATTCAGCAGTAGCCGCAGGCTCAAAAGGTTGTAGAGTAAGTTTCTCCAACACAAAATTGAGATCCCAAGCAGGAGTAGGAGCTCTACGGGGGTCTTATATTCTTTGCCCCTCTAAGAAATTGCTTGAACAAAGGATGCGAAAACAATGGTGGGTCACAATCATAGTGAGCTGAAATTGCTGCAGCATGAATCTTAATGGAAGAGAAAGACAAACCTTTGTCCAATAACTCAGTAAGATATTGAAGAGCCACACTCAAATTAGGCTCAGAAATCTCCAAATTCTTTGCTGCACTCCAAAATAAAAATCTCTTCCATTTTTCTGCATACACTTTCCTTGTACTAGGTCTTCTGGCTTCCATAATCACATTTAAAACTTGTTGAGGAAGTTGAGACCTGCTGTGTTTCAAAACAGAATATGCCAGGCTGTTAGATGAAGAGAGTGAAGCTTGACATTGAGCAGGTGACCGTCTCTCTGAGACAACAGGTGTGGAATCAAGGGTAAAGGCCATGGAGGCTTCCTTACCAGACTCCTCAGTAGTGGGTACCAGTGTTGCCGAGGCCAATCTGGAGCTATTAAAATCATCCCTGGCTTGTCTTGTCTGACCTTTAGGAGCACCTTTGGAAGAAGAGGCAGAGGTGGAAAGGCATACACATGAAGATTTTTCCAACTGAAAGAAAGAGCATCCACTTTCCAAGCTATGTGATGAAACCTCTTTGTGCAAAACTTTGGCAGCTGGTGGTTTAGTGGAGAAGCGAACAGATCTATGTCTGGAGTTCCCCATGACACTGTCAATTTCTGAAATACATGAAGATCCAGTTTCCACTCGTGGGGATCCATGATTTGTCTGCTTAACACATCTGCTAAGGAGTTCTGTGCTCCCGGCAGAAACCTTGCCTGAAGAGTTAGTTGCAAGCTGAGCGCAGTCTCCCATAAAATCATTGCTTGCCTGCACAACGGGTAAGAATGTGTTCCCCTTGTTTGTTGATGTACCACATGACAGTCGTGTTGTCTGTTAGAATCAACACCTGCCCGGGAAGAAGTAACTCCTTGAAAGCCATTAATGCAAACTGGACTGCTAACATCTCCTTCATGTTGATATGTAGATGCTGTAGTCTGGCAGGCCACTTGTCTTGTATCCACTTTCCATTTAGATGAGCTCCCCAAGCAATGTCTGAGGCATCTGTCGTTAGAATCTGACTCGCCTCTGGCCGGGTCACAGAGAGTCCCTTGTTTAGGTGACATTCCTGAGCCCACCACAAAAATTCCTGTTGAATGCAAGGTATTATTTGAATGACAGTGTCCAAATCCTGGCAGTGCTGTGTCCATACATTTTTGAGATACCATTGCAGCTTCCTCATATGCAGTTTGGCATTGGGAAGCACCAGAATACAAGATGCCATGAACCCTAAGGCTTGAAGGACTGTCCTTGCAGTCAGCCCGGACTGAAGAGATAGTTGATGGAAGTAAATGGAAAGATTCTTTTGTTTGTCCGGGGTTAAAAAGGCCACCTGGGCTGCTGTATTCAGTCTCACACCCAGAAAGCACATGTCTTGAGAGGGTACTAGACTGGACTTTATTTCGTTCACAGAATACCCTAGGCATCTTAGCACTGCTATCACATATTCCAAATGCTGTAAAAGGTCTTCCTTTTCTTGAGCCAGAATCAGGCAGTCGTCCAAGTAAGGATAGAATTGAATTCCTTTTAGCCTGAAGTAAGCTATCACTGGAGCCAGAACCTTTGTGAATACTCTGGGCGCAGTAGATAAGCCAAAGGGCAATGCAGAGAACTGATAATGAGAATTTCCAGCTCGAAACGCAGATACTTCCTGCAACTTAGTCTGATAGGCACATGAAGGTAAGCCTCCTTGAGATCTAAAGTTACCATCCAGTGATCTTTGCCCAGCAGAGGTAAAAGCTGTTGTAACGTCAACATTTTGAACTTTGGAATGTCCAGATAAGTGTTGAGGATAGATAAATCCAAAATTGGTCTCCACGTGTTCCCCTTCTTTGGTACTAGGAACAGGCGAGAGTAAAATCCTAGGCCCCTTTCTGGCACAGGAACCGGCTGAATGGCCCCTATTTGGAGTAACAGAGAAATTTGCTTGTGAGCCTCTTTTCTTTGTGGAGGAGGAATGTCTGGCATGCCTTTGAAAGGAGGCAAGGTATGGAAATAAAACCTGTAACCATGGTGAATGATATCCAAAACCCATCTGTCTTGGGTAATTAAATCCCAATTTTCTTTGAAAAGAGCCAGCCTTCCTCCCAAAGGTGCTGCCAGACGAGAATGCACTGGCAGCTGAAAAGGTAGGTCATTGGGTCTGTTTACGAAAGGACTGACCCCTGCCCTCACCAGAAGTCTGAGCAGGTGAACTCCCTGTTCTAGGCCTAAACGAACCTTGAGCTCTGCCCCTACCACGTCTAGACCTACCCCTAGACTGGGAATCATAAGCAGGATATGTCCATCCCTTAGTAGGCCAATTTCTACTGAACTTCGGAGGCTGCACCTGCAAAAAATCTTTAACAGTTTGCATAGACTTAGCCTTGTCCTTCATTTTCTTTAAAACAGCTTCCACAGGCGAACCAAACAACACGTCAGACTGCAAAGGAGCATCCAAAATCCTTGTCTTAACATGCTCAGCTAAATTCTGATCCCTCAACCAGGCGTGCCTACGAAGAACAGAACCAGTGGCAGCCACCCTGGAGGAGGCCTGCACAGCATCAAAACCACATTGCAAGGAATGCTTACCCACCTGTTCAGACACATGAACTAAATCCTGCAACTCTTTACACTCAATACCTTCTGCCAGAGCATCCACCTTAGACTTCAATTGTGAAAGGAGATAATTTTGATATTTTAACATGTGAAACTGGCAATTCAACGCCCTCATGGCTAAAGTGGAAGAAGTATACACTTTCTTTCCCCATCTATCCAAAGCCCTTGCCTCTATCAGGAGGAACAGGATTTTTAACAACAGAAGCCTTAACACCTTTAGGCCCCTGAGAGACAGTTTCCGGGTCTGCCCTAGGACTCTTAAAAAGATACTTATGAGCTTCAGGCACCCTATAGTACCTATCCGGTTTAACTGGGGCAGGAGGCAAAGAATCAGGGTTCAGAGAAGCCTCTGCAAAAACATCTTCCACCACATTCAGAACAGGAGGTATAGCTAAAGGCCTATGCTGGGGTAAAAACAAGAATTCCCTAAGCCTCTTCCTGGAATCAGAGAAATCTTGACCTTCCCATTTAAAATGCTCCCTCATGGAATGCAGAGTCTCTGAAAATGAAAAATCCTCAGGAGGAGATGCTGAAGGAGTAGAATCATCCACATCAGAATCAGAATAAGGAGGATAGTCCTGCAAGTCTTCAGCCGAAGACTCAGAAGCCTCCGAACAGTGCTCAAAACTCTCAAACTCAGGTTCCATCCTGGGCCTCTTATCAGGAGGGGGCATGGAACCTCTAATCATAGTAATCAAATCCTCTGCCATTTTAAGCATATGTTTCTTAGGCAAAGAGCCTGAAGAGCTAGGAGAAACCCCCACTGAAGTTAAACCTGGCCTGCCTCTCAAAGAAGCCTTGGAAACAGTAGGAGAGGCTCTAACCACCTTAGGGAGAGAGGGAAGAACAGCCACCTGAGAAGCCCCTTCAGCCTGGCCTACCTCCTGAGAGGACACATCCTGTAACAGTAAAGTCTCTCCCTGAGACTCCAAAGAAACTCCTGGCAGAACCTCCGCCTCCACTGAGCCTTCTAAAGAACCGACGTCCGGGACTGTCGGTTCTTCCACTCTAGGCTTTGCTGCTTTGTCCTTGCGCTTTTTGGACGAAGCGGGCATCGGAGCATCCGACGGCATTTTATAATTACAACGCTTCCCAAAAACTAACCTGGCACAGTCTAACCTTCTCTTAATGGTGCGTTTGTTAAATCTAGCACAAGAGCGGCATCCAACAACGTCGTGCTCAGGCCCTAAACAAGGTATACACAAGGTATGGTAATCCCTATGAGGTATCTGTTTCCCACAAGAAATACAGTTATTCACTTTTTCTGACATCCGTTAAATACTGAGGCAAGAAAAACCAAAATATTCCCAATGGGGTACTTAGCCAACTTTGATTCGGTCTGAAACTCCGACTTCAGAAAATTTCAGAACGCCAACCTGCACTCGCAAAACTGCTTCTGCATCGGACCATGCGGCAAAAAAGACTGAGGATATGACGTCGGTCATGCGCATTAGTACCCTGACGTCCTGACGTCAGACTAATGCGCCTTGACCGACGTCAGCCATATACTTTGGTATTCGGGCCGACTGGGACAGCGGACTACCCCAATAGTTAGGACTGCAGCAATGTGGAATGAAGAACATCAGAAGTTCGATTGACTGATTCAAATTATAGTCTGAGCAGATTTTTGGTAAAAAGGAAGGATTAGTTCCAAGAGATACTCTATCCTTGTGAAAGATCATATAAGGCGGGCGGATGGAAAGTGCCTATAACTTGGAGACCCGTCTAGTTGATGTAACCGCAATCAGGAAGAGGGTCTTTCATGATAAGAACATCAGAGGACAAGAAGTGGCTGGTTCAAAGGGAGGAAGGATCAGAGCAGCAAGTACTAGGTTTAAATCCCAAGGATGGAGAGGTTCTCGGATAGGAGGCCTTAATGCATAGCACCTTTCAAAAAGGCCTTGCATAACTTATGGGACATGACATTTGAACCTGGAAGGCCCACATGAAAATTAGAAATAGCAGCCAGTTGAACACGAATCATAGCAGCCCCTGCTCCTTTTTCGAAGGTTTCAGCCAGGAAGTCCAAAATTTTTGCAACTGGAGCTGGTACAGGGATCAATGTCATTTTGCTCGGCCCAGAAGGAGAACTTATTCCATTTACTAGAGTAAAGCCTCCTAGCAGTTAGTTTATGGGAAGAGACTAAGATATGTTGAACTATAGGTGAGATATCAGGGAGCCTGGCTAGGATAGGAAGTGGAGAAACCAAGCTGTCAGCTTGAGAGTTTGAATAAAGGGATGAAGAGCACCCAACTAATGTGTCAGAACGTCCAGAATCCAAGGTTCCTCCTTCAGGTAATGCGAAAGGAACGGGAACCATATCTGACGAGGCCAGTACAGAGCAATGAGGATCAGCTTGCAACTCAGCAACTTTGCTTTCTGAAGAACTTTTGGAATTAAAGGAAAGGGGGGAAAGCATGGACCAGTGCATCTCAGGGTGATTGCCCCGGAGGGGAAACTACGGCAAAATAGCTACTGCATTTGTTATTTAGATGAGAGGCAAAAAGATTGCAGTGTGGCTGGACCCATCTGCGGAAGATCATATCTGCCACATCTTGTTTCAGAGACCACTCGTGAGGCATGAGAATTGCCCAGCTGAGCTTGTCCGCTATCACGTTAGACCTCCCCAGAATGTGCGTTGCAACCAGAAAATGCAGAGAGGAGATCGCCCCTTGCCATACTTGAAGGGCCTCCCAACATAAGGGGTAAGATTTGGTTCCACCCTGTTTGTTGATGTGTCACACTACTGACATGTTGCCCGTCTGAATTGCTATATGGCCCAAAAGGAGAGAGTCGTGAAATGCTTGCAATGCTAGTAACACCGCTCTCATCTCCCCAACACTGAAATCAAATGGTACTCGTGAGGTTGCCAAGTTCCTTGGACTGTCTGTCCCAGATAATGCCTCCCCACCCTATCTGGGAAGCGTCCGTGGTCACTGTGGCTACTGGAAGAGGGGCTACAAAGGGTCTGCTTAGAGTGACTAGGGGAGAGTGGAGCCACCACTGTAGATCTTTCTTGCAAATATCCGTGATTAAGATCATGTGTGACATTGGCAAGTCCTGATACGATCACTGAGTGAAGAGGAGCCATTGCAGAATCCTCATGTGATAATGGGCTAACGGAACTAGAGTAATGGCAGCCGCCATTAATCCTAAGACTTTCAGGACAAATCGAGACTGAACCTTTGATTTTGACAAAAGGCGAGACACCTGACCTTGAATGACAAGCACCCTTTCTTGCGGGAGCTTGGCTATCTAGTCTTGTATTTAGCTGAGTGCCTATGAAAGTAATACACTGACAGGGCAACAAGGCAGATTTTTCGTAATTTATTGTGATTCCTATGTGTGCACAAGTGTGAACTGTGTGGTTCCTGGCCTTTAGGAGATGATGCTCAGTGGTGGCAGTGAGGAGCCAGTCGTTTACATAAGGAAACACCTGGAATCCCAAACGTCTCAGGTGAGCCGTGACTACTGCCATGCATTTGGTGAACACCCTGGGGGCTGTGGTGAGGTCAAAGGGCAGAGCTCTAAACTGATAATGACTGGCTCCCAGCCGGAAATGTAAATGTCTCCTGGACTGCCTGTGTCTCCTGGACTGCCTGTCCATTTTTATATGGTAGTACGCGTCCTGGAGATCGATAGAGCACATCCAATTGCCCTGACCCAAAAAGGGTAGAATGGACTGCAGTGTCACCATCCAGAACTTGGTCTTCTTTACTGACCTGTTTAACTTGCTGAGATCCAAAATAGATCTCCAGTCCCCGGTCTTTTTTGGAACTAAAAAGAACCTTGAGTAAGTTCCGGATTCTATCTGGTCTGCAGGGACTTCCTGAATGGCTCTTTTTTTTGCAGCAATTTTTTACTTCTACGGCTGCTTGATCCCAAAGATTGGGTGGAACATCTGGGATTGGTGATTTTTGACTTCTTGGGGGTGCTTGGGAGAAGGGAATTTTGTAACCCCTGGATATTATGCACTGCACCCATTCGTCTTCTGTTACATCTTGCCAGGCTCTTGGGTACAGTGAAATTCTGCCCCAGACTACCTCCAAAGGTGAGCAGCCGGGCAATCCTTCAGGGATTCTGAAAGGGTCTGGCAGAGAACGTATCCCTGTTGCGGAACCCCCCCCCCCGCCGCGAGGTCGGCGTCTCCCATTATTACTTCCCTCTCTGCCTCTGGAGGAATTTTCTCCACAAGTATATGGTGAAGCTCCCTGATATTTACGGAACCACATTTTCCCACTCTTTTGGCCTTTGGGATAAGGCTGGGAATGGAGTGGAAAAATGGACTCCTACAGCAGGGAGAGCTTTGCATCATGCTCACTCCTGGTATGAGTCTCTTGAACTTGTGGCCCGAACACGGCCAAGCCGTCAAAGGGGGCGTTCGTAAAGGAGGACTTGAAGGGCTCCACAAATTGACAAAGGCACATCCAGGAATGTCTGCGAAGAGCCACTCCTGTGCCTGTAGCCCTACTCACTCCATCTGCTGCATAGGAAATTAAGCGCATGGAAGAGTTGACAATGGAGGTTAGGGTCGCTAGCTGGCTAGCCGACTCGGAAGCCGCTCCTTCAGCTGAAGGATCCTGGAGGGTATCTCCCAGCTCTTTAAGGAGATCCTTCTGAAGCCTTGTAAAATGCGTGAAGTAGTTCAGCGACTGAAGAGAATGAGACATCTTCAGAGGGATACCGTGGGGATCCTTCTGAGTCATCCAACTCCATGTCAGAGGTGACAGACTTAGGGGAGTCCACGTTTCCTCTTACATTTTTTCTTCCTGGGAACCTCCTCTGAGGCATGTTCAGGAGAGGTCTCGGAAGAAGAGGAGTCACCCTGTGGGGTGTCCTGGGGGCATCGGTTCCCTATGCTTGGGATGGGGAGAAGGATCCGAGGCAGAGACAAGTATCGATGGGGATGGAGCCAATGGAGCTGAGGGTGTGGCCATTTCAGTGGACAGCACAATCCTCATCACCTCGAAGGCACCGCGATCCGGAACGGAGTGAGGCTCCGGCTCCGAGGAGCCTGAAGACCTCCTCTGCACTGAAAGCGATGGCTCCGAGGCAGATGTGGGAGCCAAATTCACCTGCGCCGAAGCTCCGAGAGGGTCGTGCAAGGGTCTGACGCCACCCCCCCCCTCGGAGCCGACGAGGGAGTCTCTGCGCACAGACCTCTCGATGGAGTGGACTGTCGAGGAGGTCTGAGTGAATATCGGAACT